>NC_083631.1:22546598-22629748 GCF_963584025.1 Labrus mixtus | reverse complement strand
AGAGACAGAGAGAGGCAGAGAGAGAGAGAGAGAGAGAGGCCAAGAGAAAGAAAGAGAGAGAGGCAGAGAGAGAGAGACAGAGAGAGAGAGGCAGAGAGAGAGAGACAGAGAGAGAGAGAGACAGAGAGAGAGAGAGGCAGAGAGAGAGAGAGAGAGAGAGAGAGGCAGAGAGAGAGAGACAGAGAGAGAGAGAGACAGAGAGAGAGAGAGGGAGAGAGAGAGAGAGAGAGGGAGAGAGAGAGAGAGAGAGAGAGAGAGAGAGAGAGAGAGAGAGAGAGACAGAGAGAGAGAGAGGCAGAGAGAGAGAGACAGAGCGAGAGAATGGAAATCAGGTTTTCGGTTCGTTCTTTTTTTCTGCTGCCCCCCTCTGATTTGCCCCCTCTGATTTGCCCCCTCTGATTTGCCCCCTCTGTCTGTTTCTCACCTGGAGCAGAGAGAGCGCCCACACTTTCCTGATCTTCACACAGCACAGAGACGATCGAGACACCAACACGCCCACCTGGTACAGCGTCTGGTACCTGAGCACATGCACACAATCAATAACCCGACGTGAGTCTACACATAGCTTCATATATTTAAAATAATGTAAATCCTTCAGATTCTTGTTAAAGTGACGCTGACTGACCAGCGATACTGCTCTGCATGGGACAGGAAAAAGTCTGGGAAATACAGAAGTTCCATCTGGAAAAAGAAAGAATCCCATTATTCTTCATATCAAATACTCACATGCAATTATTAAGACTGAGACAGATCTATTAGAGGGAAGACGTTAGTCGATCACACGTATGGTAGACAGCATTTTCAGCATTTTTTAACCTGCAAAAGTTCTCAGAGAGCTGCTTTCTTATACCAATTCCTTTATCAAAGAATATGTGACATGATTATACATTTTCATCCAGTCTTTATACGAAGCTGCAGACAATACTGAGACTATTGGGAACAATTGAGAAACAGTACCCTCTGCTGGACAAACATCGTCATGACTCCTTTTTTAATTCAGCCTAAGAATTTATTGCTTTCATACGTGCACAAAACTTCCTGAAGTTTTCAGGGTGAGCTGCATGTGTGAGCACAAACAGCTGACTTTTCCCTCAGACTTTCTCCAGAGTCTCTCCTGCCAGACCTCTGGTATTTTTACGGCATGACGTCAAAGTGAGCTGGCGTGAGAACGCAGCAGGATATAATCAGGAGAATTCACCTCAAGCGAGTGGGACAGGGTGGAGACGATTATAAACAGTCTATGAGTGCATGCATTTTAAATATATTTACAGACATAATGGGGGTGGGGCAAAGTGATCGCCCCTCTGTACTGTCTGCTGAGGTGGTAACAGAGGCGTTACAGCAGAGCCAGCAGGGGAGATTATTCTGAGATGATCTCACTGCCTCATAAATGTATAAATGTTAAACTGAACGTGCTGCGGCAGAACTCACCAGGCCCTGGTTTATAAAATACTCGGCGAAGTAGACGAGTCCCAGAGGAAACACAAACTTCAGGAGTCCCTGCTCAAAGGAGACGAGATGAATATCAGTGAAATAAAACAAAAAAATCCAAAACTGAAGTTTGGATTCAGATGAAGAGGAGACCTACCCTGATGACGTGCAGCTTCTCTGTGAAGGTGAGCGGCCTGGTGGTCCGTTCTTCTGGTACGTCCAGATGAAAGAGAGCATGCACTGTGTGGTTATTCAATAACAGACGGCAGCAGCTTAATGTGACACTTCATCCACATGAACAGTACGCTGCCTGCTCGATTTAAGAGAAGGCCTGGATTTCCAACTAAACTCTTCAGTAATGCAAAGAGGTTTTTATTGCAATAGATCAACAAAAAAATGATAAGTCACCCCAAAAAAAGAAACCTAAAAACTAAAATGAGATGAAAATATTAAACATGAAAGTGACTAATACCATGATGCAGTAATTTATCTATATGGTCTGCGTTCCACCAAACTAACCCTGGATATCAGATTTAGTTTCTTCACAGAGCAGATTACATCAGACGTATCTTTTCTGTTTCCCTGCACAAACCCTCCCACACACTGATCATTTATCTCCTCTAATGCACACAAACACATTTCCAAACAACACACAGCATCCTGCAAACACACCAAGATAAACAGAAAGGGGCCCTGTGGTTATGTGGTATCAATATAGGGATTTATTTAAAGATTAAAATGCATTTTTTGACTTTCTTTTATCTCCTTAAAGACACATTTACGGTCAGGTTTTTATCCTCGGATTAGAGTGAGTCAGAGCTGGAAGGCATTTGAATGCATGCAGCTGAGGTTAAACTCTGCAGGAAAGAAACATGCTGAGTTATTTCTCTTCTTATCTTTTGAAGAGGGGGATTGTGACACGTACCTGTGGTGGATTTCTCCTCTTCTTCTGATCCGTCGATCAGCTGCTCGTCCTCCTCTGAGCCCACAGCTGCGTATTCGGTCTCCCTGCTTCTCCACTGAGGCACTGAAGGTGGAGGATCCAGCAGGAAGAAATAGCTGGTGGTGTTGTGATTGTGATAAGAACAATAGAAAATAAAGTAAATAAACAGGATGATCAGGGGTTTCTCTGTTATCCCCGAGGGGCAATTTGAAAAAGAAGAAACATCCTAACTCTCTCTCTCTCTGAATTCTGACTATATCCACTGTGCTGTCTTTAAAACTAAAAGCATGAAAAGCCCAAAAATGAACCTTAAAAAAAACATGGCCACGATCAAGGTCATCATTAGAAAGAAGTGACCCAATCACAGAGTCATCGGCATATTTGATGATGAAGATTTTGGCCTTTAATGGCGTACAAAACAAATAAAAGTGGTGAGAGGACACATCCCTGTGGTGTTCCAGTAAAAGAAAGAATAAACCCAGATAAAACACCAACCCTTAAACTTTAATCCTGACTCAATAAATAGAGTCTGCACAACAAGAGGAGAACTGAACCAAGAAATGAGGATGTGGAAAAGACCAAGGGACGTGTTTGTTTACTGAAATATTTATGTTTGAAAGGATTCAGTACCCGAAGAGAGAGCTGGCATTAAAATCTTTTATGTAACCAGAGAACATTTAACCGTCTCTGTGTTACCGCAGAGCATGTGACGGTCAGAAGACTTTCCTCATGACAGCAGAATAAACAAGCACACGAGGGGGAAATTATCCACTAACCAATTGTCAATTGTTGACACTCCCTCCTGATTATGTTGATTTACCCTGTTCTTAGGAATGGCACTGAAATAAATCAAGCAGCAACCTCCAGAGCTGAGACTTCAAGCAGACAATGTTGTTCCGAAAACTGCAGTTCCTCAATTGGCCACTCGAGGCTGCCTCCAAAAGTGAGTCAATCTCCATAAGGGGCTTTATTGAAATGCAGCAGCAGTGAGCATGTTCACAGCCTAAAACAAAATCACTTCTGGTCTCTGTAGTTTATTTCTCTTTTCTGTGCAGGGCTGAATTATATTCAAGAATAAAATTTACCTTATCAGCATGGCAACCGGCACCACCAGCATGATGAGGAGTGTGATCTGAGGGGACACCCCGACTTGCGTGAGACCTGAATAGATGAAGGCTCCGGCAACTCCTGCACCACCTGTACCCGAGCCCCAACCTCCCAGTACGTCCCTGGGGCGGTCAGGAAAGAAGACGTTACAATCTAAACTTAAATGTGTTTATGAGACAGATCACAAGGTTTGGATTTATGGGAGTCCCAAGAGCGCCATAAGATTATTATAATCAAGTGGAACAAAAGGAAAATAAATGTGAAAAAAATGGTAATAAATACAAAGAAAAATCCAAAATTAAAGCAACAATATGTAGGAATTTAATTTGGTGATCTTTGGCGCCCTCTGAAGGTCGCTGCATGCAACTGCACTGTCATAAAACAGACATAGTGATGTTACGCCTCCCCCTCGTGCACCTCGACAACGTGCATTTGTTTACAAGCAGAGCGGGGGGGGGGGGACATGTTCACTGACAAGGTACAGACATATGACTGGATTTTGTGTAATTGCAGTACCCATTTTATCCACTAGGTGTCAGAGTTACGTATTGCTCCTTTAAAAAGGGGAAACACATGAAGCTGTGATGGTTTACCTGCTGAAAAAGACGGTGAGAGACAGGAAGGACAGTTCGCCCAGTCCAGAGCTTACACTGGCAAAAATCACTCCTGAAAACAGAAGAAGAGAATCAAGCTCCTCATGAGTAACAGAACATTTAAAACACAAGATACTGAGCAAAACAGCACTGATAACAACTCTCTAATGAAGAGTAAGGTGATTAAAGCTACCTTTTTATTTCTATATAGAACAGGGAAGTGGGACTGGATCACAATCAGTCACTCCTGAAAACTTCTAGAGGATCTCAGGAGGAGACTGCTCCTGAAATCCTCCCAACCTGGTTGTTCAAACATGCACCTCTCAGTGGAAGACTGTGGGGGTATAGTCCTCTATATACCGGTGGTTCTCATCTGGTCGAGCCTCAGGACCCCCCACTGCCTTCATGACAAATCGAGACCCAAATTTCTAATATTTGTCAATCAGATTAGTAGAATGAAAAAATGTTCCAGTTTGGACCTCAAAATCCAAAACAGTGATTCAGTGTATATTCCTTTATATCGCCTCAGAGGCCTCGGGTCAGAGGCCTCGGGTCAGAGGCCTGCAGCGGATCACGATAAGAAGCAGATGTTGTGGTATAACTGTGAAATGACCGCGCTGAGATAAGACCGCAGGAAGTAAAACTGGAGCTGTACAATCAAATCCATCATCAGAATTCAGAAAGAGCTCCAGTAATGATAAAAAACAAACATAACTACAGATAAAGGTCATCTTTACCCAGAATGCTCATCAGCACAGCGGAGGAGAACGACACGAGGAGGAAGCTCGTGGCTGCCATGACGGCGCAGAACAAAACTCTGACCCTGAAAAACAAACAAGTATAGAGAAGGAAATCAACAGAACAGTAAAACAGAAGTTCCAAGATTTGAGAAAATCTAATTAAAGAGATACCTCCACCATGAGTTATGATCATCACAAGCAGAACACTTCACTGTGTTAGAGTCAAATATCATTTAATTTGTCTGTGATCAAATCAAAACATGACATTTAGAAGTGGAGCCCCTTTGGGTAGGACACTTTGTCCTTTCAGCACGACTCTTGCAAACTACATTTCTGGAACAGCTGCAGATCAAAACTTCATCACGGCAGAAGAATTTAATATTTTTATTCTTTAAGTCGTTTTTTGTTTTGCTCTGTCCAATAACTGACGGACTGCACGATGAAGAGGTCACATTTAGTGACACTGCTCTGACAGCTGACCCGTCTGTCTGTCATAAAAACCACAAATGCAAAATGTTAGCCTCCATTTTTGTAGTTTTATGAGCCTCTTATGGCTGAATGAATGCATACATATTTATTCTTTTTAGTTGGAGTTATTTTTTGGTGTCAATAATGCGCGTGTCCCATGTATGGAAGCTGTAGACTTCCAAGCGGGCAGCCCAGGTTCAAATCTGACCTGTGGCTCCTTTCCTGCATGTCATTCCCCACTCTCTCTCTCTCTCTCCCCTATTTCTGACTATATCCACTGTCCTATCTCTCAAATAAAGGCACAAAAAGCCCAAAAATAAAATCTTTAAAAAATGTTTTCTGTCTGCATGAAATGATTTTGATTTCATTTATTCATCAGATAAAGATTGAAAACAAACTTAAAGTATGAAACATTGTAAGCCTGTTTTTGTTTAACAGATATTTTACTGCAGGTGTTCAGAGTGATGTCACTGATCTTACCCATAAGGCATTTTGTGGACGACAAAGGGGGCGAACAGCTTGATGACGAGCGTTGGGAGGATGTCGGCTAACAGGACGGCCTGAAGAGGAAAACATCAGATCGATCAGTCAGAGAAAATGTTCAGCACTGAAGAGTGAAATGTGTTCTTTACAACCACTTGTGATCTCTTTCTGTTCAATGTTTAAGACCCAACACTGAAATCACGGATGCTTTATCAGGACATAATCTTTCTGTCATCTGTCAGCAAACCTCAGAGGTAGAAAGTGATTCTGCTGTGTGCAGTGACTCTTTATTTACCGCTGTGGACACAGGGTTGCAGTCATAGCGGCTGCTGTTGCTGCTGTTCCCACTTTGGAAATCCACAGTCAATGAAGCTGAGGCCTACAGCAGATAGAAAAAAATGGAAATACTGAAGGTAAAAACAGAATCATGTCGAAGAATTCTACGTCTTCATCTAAACACATTTTATAGATTTAAGTCCAAAAAAGCTTTTTTTTCTTTTTAAATCTTCTTACAGACGCCGTGTTGTTTTCTGACGATTGTTTCTTCAGGATGTCGTGGGCCGCGCTCAGCATGACCACATACGCAAAGTTGTTGCACAATCCGAGCAGCCTGAGGAGATAAAACAGAAGAGAGAGAGAGAGAGAGATAACGCAGAGTCAGCAGGAGCATCAAAAACGGACAACTCAGACACTGACTGAAAGGTTTCTCCTTCTCTCTGAGATATCGATACTTGATTCAATACCATGGCAACAGACATGGAAGTCCAAGACAGTCAGTATTGGATTCCAGTTTTCAGTTGTCAGAAAAGTGCAAACTCCTGCACACGTCTAAGGGAATGTTGTTAATGTGTTTGTGCAACTTAAACAGCGTGCAGCAATTTAGTTTTGGGCCTTTTTGCCTTTTATTAGAGAGGACAGGAAATGTTGGGAGGAGAGATGACGTGCAGTAAAGGGCCGAGGTCGGACTCGAACCCACGGCCTCTTTACATAACTGCGCAACATAACTGCTAAGATTTAAGATTTACCTTTATTGATCCCAGCAAGAGGAAATTTCAGTTTTTACACTCTGTAGTCATGAACACACACATAGACTGAAGTATACACACACATGCACACAAACAGGATCCTATGAACATGCACTAATGACGGAGCGGCCCACAGCGGGCGCTCCTGAGCTGGTGGTGAGGAGGGGCTTTGTTCAGGTGAGGTGAGTGTTCAGTGGGTGTGTCATGTCCTGTTATTGAGTTCTGTTAGGTTGGGTGTGGGGAGAGCGATTATTCTGGCAGCTGTGGTTGTGATGTAGGACTAGATCAAAACAGCCCGTCCTGGTTTTTGATCTTTACCTACAATTAACCAAACGGCCAGGTGCTCTATTGTTGCTCTTCATACTGTTGTACTCTTCACTTTTTGACACTTCAGGGGCTCCGTACAACTCTCCTTTATTCATTTATAAATTATAAAGAAACTCAAAACATGAGACAGTTTCATTTCTTCAACAGAAATAAACTGCAGACTGAAGGTTTCTGTTCCTTTTCTATGTGTGTCACAGAGTAAACAGACCCCACAGTGTTAACAGGAGGAAGCTGCAGCAGACTTTTGTTTGGTAATCTAGAAATTACTTTTTATTTGTTTTAAGAATCTTTGCTTAATTCAGTGACCGTTTAAAACATTATATAAAGAAAACTCACCAGAACCCCGACCAGTTGCGCCATCGTGTTGAACGCCCTAAAATATAAAATATAAAATATAAAATAAAAAATATAAAATAAAAACACAATATTGACATATAAGTGATACATGTAACCTTATTATTATTATTACTACTATCATTATTATTATTATTATTGTTGTTGTGACAGCTGACAGACTAACCGTTGGTTTCAGGATCCGTCGTGACGCTGGTCGCAGTTTGCTCCATTTTTAAAACAAACTGATACAAATAAATAAAACCGAACTGTTTGACTATCTAACAGTTATTTAAATACGTTTAAATAATCAGGAGACATTTTAGTCCCAGTTGCTGAGAAGCTTAAATGAGCTGACAGCAACACTGAGTCGTGTTTTCTGTTTTTCTTCCGCTTCAGCTTCAGCGCTGTGGTGACGTCACGTGACCGCGGTGTTTCAAATAAATAAACCCCCCGTGGGAACAAGAATCAAAACGCGCAAGGTTCCGGTCGATGACGCTCTCAGAAGCAGGGATCTTGGTTTAAAGTCCCTGTAAACCAAAAAAAAGAAATATGTTTTTTAGTTTTTTATACAAAAGAAGAATGTATTATTAACCACCAGGCGAAATTTCAGCAACGAAAAAAAACTTAAGTTTATAAAATTAAGCTTCAAAATCATGAAAAATGTAGCTGTTCTCTCTCCTCTGGGATATTACTGTTCAATTAAAGGAAAGTTATATCATCTTTTTTTATAACAAGAGTGGGACTGACAGCGAAAATGTATTATGTTAAACTTGTTTTATTAAATATTTTATTCACAAATGTAAATGAATCATAAACACCAAAAATACAACAATTCAGAATAGAAATGGAACACTATATACAAACACTACATGGACTGAAAGACAAAAAAAGCATACAAAATGTCACAATTGGATAACAAGGAGGTGTGGACACAAGTGCAGAATTAACTAAACTATTTATTTTAACAAAAAGCCAAACAAAAACTTACTTCAACAAGTTCAACAAAAACACAGGGATCAAAAACAGGGAGCCACCGGTACACTGACATAACATACACACCGACAAACACATACAATGAAGGGAAGAAACACTGAGACTAAATAGACACAGGGGTAATCAGACACAGGTGAGACTAACGACACAGGTGAAGACAATCAGGGCAATCAGGGCAATCAGGGCAGGGAGAAACACAAGACCAGAAACACTGAGGACAAATAAATCATGAAACACTGAAGACACACAGAACTCAAGAGTCTAACAAAACACACTAGAACACAGAGATACACAAGGATAAGAAATGACAAAATAAAACAGAAAACACTGAAGACAAAACTAGGAGACATTAACACACAAGGGAAACGAGCAACACTGGGATAAAACTCTCAAACACAAAACCAAATCATGACAGAAAATCCTGAATATTTGTGAAACATTGATACTGTAACCCTGTTTTTCTGTTTTTGTTTTTTGTTTGATACCTCTATGTATATAGTTGTGCATGTATAAATTGTGTGACTTATGTTGTACTTGTTTCTGTCTTGAAACAATAAAACAAAACAAAAGAAAATTAAAAATAACTAACAGTTACTGTGCAAATAACTAACAGTTACTGTGCAAATAACTAACAGTTACTGTGCAAACTACAGCGGGACCCCAGGCAAAAATTAATTGGGAGCCCCTCCGACCAGCGTTCATCACCATTAAGTCTGCCAGGGTCCTGATGCTTACTCCTCATATCTTCCTCTTTCTGTTTTCACTCCATCATAGCTTGCACATTGTGATATCTTCATTATTAAGGTTTTCTGTGAAAGATTATTTTCCTCTCTTTATTCTTAAAGGGTTAAAGTGGCCAGTACTTGAATTTTATGAACAGTTTATAATTGCCAGTATATCTTCTCAGATTGAATATTTTTGCATTTCAAAAACAGTCAAAAGTATGAAATTAAAGCCCTCAGTTATTGTGGAGCAAACTAGTTTTACAGAAAGCTGAAATACACGTGCAAAGTATCATAAAGCTCCACGTCACTGTACTCGAGTACTTTTCCACACACATGTAGTTTGACAGAAAAAAAAAAGTAGATCTACTGATGCTCTGATAAGAACTTTTTTGGGTTATAAAAAGCTGCAGCTTCTCTCTGCAACCTGCCGAGCTTCACGCTTCACCGTCATGGCTTTCTGCAAACTCTTCACTGTGCTGGTGCTGATCCACAACGTTGGAGGTGAGAGAGACCGACATTATGATCTGATTATTAATATGAGTTTAATCTGTGGAGGTTGATTCATCACATTTGACATGCATCATCAGTTTTCCGATTTAAAGGTTTAGGGTGAAGCTTCAAAAACAGGTTTTAAGTGACGATATCAGGAGTTTCTCTCTGTTATCGTAAATGTTTATTTTATGGATATGAGACATTCTTTGACTAACGCTTATATGACTGGACACTGTAGGTTTCTGTGAGATTAAAGAACATGTTGTCTGAAGCAAAAGTTCAACATTTGGGGCAATGTAAAAGTTGAAAACTCAAAATATCACCTATTTACTAAACTTCTCCTTCCTGTGATTTTTGTTTGTTTGTTTGGCTTACTGCTCGTTTAGGTTTGCTTGGAGCCGAGGTGAGGAGCTCCATCGTCGGGGGGGAGGACGCTCCGAAGGGCGTCTGGCCCTGGATGGTTCACCTCATCGTCTCCACTGATGGGATCAAAAAATATCGCTGCGGCGGCACCATCCTCAGCAGTCAGTTGGTGCTCACTTCTGCCAGCTGTTGGGACAGGTACGAGTTTTTAATGTGGTTTTGAAAAAGAAAAAACACTGCTCAATAACAAGGAGGGTAACATTACTTTACTTATGCTGAAACCGTCATCCAAAGACGGCGACGGTTTTTACAGTGAACACAGCGTCTTTAATAAATGCACGTGTGTGTGTTTGTGTTTCCAGACATCCTAAACCTGACCCATCTCGATCCATGGCCTGGGTGGGCTCCCAGGATCTAGCGAAGGGGGCCGTTCGTTACATGGGCCTTGTTTTCCACATGTCTCACCCTGAATACAGAGCCTATGACGGTGGCAGCGTGAACGACCTCGGCCTGGTGAAGCTGAAGAAAAAACTCCTTTTTTCTGAGTCCAAGCTCGTCGCCCCGGTGAAGCTGCCGAGACCCGACGACGTCTTCGACCAGACCTCTGAGTGTTGGATCACAGGCTGGGGGGCCGTCGAAAACGGTGGTGAGATGTTTGCACATGAGACAATCCAGAAACACACACAACCACAAACTGAGGCTTAAAAAGGACCACCGTTTACTAATTGAACACCACGCTGTATTTGAGAAAATTTGAATCTAGTCGGGAATGTAACCTCAGACGTCTTATCAGTAAGTTAAAAATCACTTTTGTACAATGGGAGGAGGCAGAGACAGTCGTCCATCTTTATATGTTGTCACTGGTGAAGAGCGACAAAATATGGGAGGAAAGAATTCAGGGAAGCATTTATGAGAGAATTAGGATACACCCACTAAAAAGCACCCTGTGTGTGTGTCTCTGCAGTTCCACTCCCTCCTCCAGAAACCCTTCAGCAGCTGAGGATTCCCATCCTCCCTCAGAGCGTGTGCAAGGCGAAATATCCTCATCTGACCTCCGAGCAGCTGTGTGCAGGAGACCTGGCCGGAGATAAGGACGCCTGCAAGGTGAGTGTCACTGATGAAGTGTAAACTCAGGTCTCTTTAGGACAAGGCTGACACAACTCAACAGTGAATAAAGTAAGGTGACACTCTCACTCTCCACCTGCGTCGTGCAGCCAGGAAGCCTATTTAACCTTCTGGATCAAAGACACTGTCCTGACACAAAATAGTCATGGCACAATCTTATGTATTGAGGAAGAAGATAGGCCTGCACACAAAAAAAAAAGATTTTAATGATCACAACTTTTTCGACCCGATGTCTTCTTCAGGTGATAATCGTATGTATTATAATGTATTCTTAATGAAGATGTAACTCCTGTTGATCATTTGGAAAAAAGTGTGGGTGTGCGACATCAGAGTCTAAAATCGGCAGAATGTGAATTTGGTTAATGGTGTGTTTTGTGATGTCATAGGGGGATTACGGCGGCCCGCTGGTGTGTCGTACAGCCCGCGGCTTTGTGCAGGTGGGCATCATGAGCTATGGGAGTCCGGATGGTTGTGGTCTCCCCGGTCGTCCTGGCGTCTACACCCGAGTTTCCAGCTTCGTGGACTACATCAACAGCTACATCAACATCACAGAGGAAGCCTCCGCTGAAGTCTAGATCCCTCGACCTCTCCTGAAAACCTGCTTTTCTCTCACAGCTTTCATCACCTCTTTAACTTTCAGTCTGTGGTGCGATCTGCTCCGTTTGGATACCTGCATTAAAGCTTTGAAGCATTCATTGTGGGTGTCGTTGTCAGATTATTTTTGACTCAGGATACTTTCAGGTGAATCAGCACAGACTGCATCTCGTCCAAGTTTCATTCAATAAAACTCAAACCAACACCGTAAGCCTTTCTCTCCACACATGGATTTATTTCAAGTATATTTGTACAGAGGCCTGTTTGTTTCCGTCAGCTTTGCTTTAGTTGGAAACCAGAACACGACCTTGATATGTTTTTCTTCTTCTTCTCCTCCTCTAAAAATGAACTTTTCAGTGAAATTAAATCAACATAATCACAACCCTACAGTCAAAATGTTTTTACATTTATAAACATAAGAAAAAAAATACAATCGATTTAAAATGAAACTCAAATAAAAACATTAATAAACCTACACACAAAAGCCAAATCAACATGATCTATCTGGGGAAAACATGAGGGAAACACAGACATTCACAAAACACTACATTACCCAAAATGCACCACTCACAGCCGAACATGATTTTGTAGTCCTACGCTGCCTCCATGTGCCGTTATGAGCACATGAACAACCCTCCAAAGTCGTAATTACGAGAGTGAAGAGTCGATGATATCCGAGTGTCAGAGTCGAGACGTTTGAGACGTTTGAGACGTTTGAGAGAAGTAAAAATGGCGGGAAGCTCAGAAACAGTCCCTAATATGGACAACATGATGTGCAACACCTGCTGGTTTGATGTTTGCCTGGCAAACCGAGGGGCGTCCAAAACGGCTTTAAAAGAAAGAAACAGACCCCTAATAAAAGTAAAACCCAGAAGACATTTCATCGATTCCCCGTCATATTTAAATAACTCTAATTTACAGCGTCAGCGTCATCATCATCATCATCATCATCTTCGTTGCAACATTGATCAGAAAAAATTGCTGTTGGATATAAAAGTGAACGCCTGAAAAAAAATCTGAATCGTCCTCCAGACTCCATCTTTACATCCACAGGTTTTATTTAAAATGTATTTACATTCAGGTGTTTAGAGTTTAAAGTGCGTCTCAGAGCGAGTACAGCTTCATCTGCTCCTCCATGTCTCCCTCCGTCACCTCCCCCAGCGCCTCCTGGTTCTCCCTCAGCAGAAGAAAGATGGCCGCCAGCTGCTCCTGTTGCACCCTGAGAGGTCAAAACACACAAACACACACACATGATCTCCTGTGCTGCTTAGCAACGTGACAGCAGTGTGTGTGTGTGTGTGTGTGTGTGTGTGTGTGTTTATGAGCTGCAGCATGTACAGCTGTGGATGTGTGTGACATGATTTGTGGATGTTCTGAACAGAAATAACATCAGCCGTGTTTCACTTCAGGAACGTCACAGAGGGAAAATGTTTTAACCTCAGCAGTACACCAGGTCTTCATTTATAATTCCCTCAGTTTGAGGAGTAAGTGTGGTCGTATTTAAGCCGCCGCGTTTCCATTTCCAAAACTTTCTCCTGCTGTACTGATGGCAAATTAAGCAGCAAGTATGATTACTTACACATACAAGAATACAGCATCAAAGATCCTCTCCAAAATGAAGATGGCCTCTCATTGCTATAAATCTTTATGGCATCTTAAAGGAGCGATATGTAACTCTGACACCTGGTGTTTAAAATGGGTACTGCAGTCCAAAGTCAAAACATCAGAGAGAGCTGTCTCCCCAACACCTGTTGACCTGATAACTGCTCTCATATCTGGCAAACCGAGGGGTGTCCAAAACGGCCGTGTGGGGGGGTCGCCTTAAAAGCGCCTACCTTGTCTGGTCCAAACAAATCCAGAGCATTCAGGAGCAGAATCTAAAGTTAGGAGGAGGACATACTGGCTGCTGCAGCTCTTCAACATAGCATGTTAATTTAAGTTTTTTTGAGCTTCTGTCGCTGCTCTTTCTCTATGAACAAACATCTAAATACATATGCCAGCTAAATGACTCATTAGGGCGTTAACTGAAATGAATGAATTATATTTAATTCTTATTTTATAGTCTCTGAACTTTGTCTCTAAAAATGAACATAACTGTGTCTGTTTCCCTTTTACTTCCTCCTACGCCCTCCTGCCAGCAGAGGGCGCTGCTGTGTTGTGTTTGCCCTTCTGTCTGACTGTTTTGTTTCCCTGCAGGTCGCTGGTGGTAGGCAGACCTGACCAGGATCTGAGGAGTGGGCTACTTTAGGATCTAGCAGACTCACGTGATGATGCAGCAAACATCCAATCTGACGATAGTCCTCGACACGAGCTGCTGGAACAAACCACTTAAACAACACGTGGACGGTTTCACACATTTATTGCATATTTGAAACATTTGAAGCAAACACAGAAGAACTGAAAAACCTCAAAGAAACAACCGAGACCCGAAGCCTGGAAGACGTTTTTACTTCTTCTGTGGACTTTGAATTAAAGCGGTTCATCACAGAAACCCGCGGTGAGAAATCAGGTGAATCTAAAGTTAGGTTTGTAACTGGTGAACTAGACTAAAGTCAGGCTGATCTTCGATTTAGATCACAGTTAAATAGTTTTAAACAAAAATGTCACACTGTCGTCTTTCTGTTTCTAAATTTATAACTTCACACTCTGAAACTCCTCCCTCTTTAAAACTCTTCAACACAAACTCAGACGGGTAAAAACACAGATTTTTCTGAAGGCACTTTGGTGTAAAGACGTTTCGCTATTCACAAGCAGCTCTGACGTGAAATGAAGGAGTTTTTTGTTTTTTTTTAATCCTTCAAACCGCAGAGTCGAGAAGCAGCCGAGTCTTTTTCTTTTATCGTCGTCGTCACAGATCAGCTGGAAGAAAAAAAGACGTGAAGATCATTCAGCCGCTCTGTAGGGAGACAGGAAGACAAGGAGTCAGATTATAAAGTCAAAAACATGAATTACTTGGAACGATTTGCACTTTTTCCCCCCTCTTAGCTTTTAGAAATCCAAACGATTTGATTGAATTTATTATAACTGCTGTTTTAAAAAGGTCACATATTATTTAAAATCCATTTCTCCATGTTCCTCTAACTCTAACAAGTGTCTCTAGTCTGTCTACAAATCCCCCAATGATGAGAAAAGTCCATCCTCTCCATCTTCTGCCTGCTCCACTTTTCAGAAAATGTGTGCTCAAACAGGCCATTTGGAGATTTTCCCTTCATGACATCACAAAGGGCAGTAGCCCCTCCCCCAGGTGGGTGACACTCCCACAGCTAGGTGTTTGTTCTGCCCTCTGAGTCTGCCTTCTCACCGTAAACAATAGGACATGGAGCGAGAAAGCACCGAGTACACCCCAAGCACTTCCAGAGAGGGGGCGTGGTCAGACACAGCTCATTTACATATTTAAAGGTACAGACACAGAAACAGCCTGTTCTGAGCAGGGCTGAAATAGAGGGGTTTATAGACATGATCAAATACAGGATCAGAGTGGATTTAGAACAAGAAACTTCACACACATGTTTTGAGGAGCTCTGAGACTTATTTACACTGAAGAAGAGGAGGAGGATATGTGACCTTTAAAGTATTTATTTCTTAATTCAAAGTTAATTTCCAGGTATTTTAACCCGACAGAATGATGCATCTGGAGTTAATCCTGAAATTCAGTTTGTTTACTCATCAGTGCAAAGTCTGCATCAATATATTTAGTAACACATTACAGACGGCTCTAAGTGCAAATGTCCCAAAAAGCAACTGAAATAAAAACATGTCTCTAAACAAAATGAAAAATGAAACACAATATTTGTAATTAAAGAGGCTAAAGTTGCTAGTTTGTTACTTTACTTTACATGCAGGCAGGAGTTATTGATGTAAGTTTTCTACACTAGATCAAGTCTTAAAAAAAAGCTTTATTAGTCCTAAAAAAATGATTTTTGATTGGTCGGTGGCCCTGAGAGCTCAACACATAACAACTGATTAACAACAAGAAAACACAACAGGAGTTGAAAACGGTTTGTGTTTTATTTGTTGTTATTCTGAGTCGCAGCGCAATGATCTCTCTGTGACGGGCAAAAATTAAGTTCTTAGAGCTTTTAAAGGAGCAATATGTAACTCTGACACCTAGTGGTTAAAATGGGTACTGCAGTCCAAATTCTAAACATCATAGAGAGCTGTCTCCCCCCCCCCCCTCCTCTCTAGAGTGGATACTCACTCAGGTCACCATGTGGTGGACTCTGAAGCTTCAGTGTTTATCCAGCTCTGCATGGGTCTGTAAACCTTTCTGTGTTCTAACCTCTCTCCATTTTTCAAAAACATCTCCAATATTGATCCTAGTTTGACCACGTTTCTGCTCGTGGAGCTTATTAGAAACATGCAGAGGCTTTTTAGGTCGGGTACAATCACTTCTATCTGAACCACTTCTCTTGACCGCTTCCATCGCTGCAACACCTGTTGACCTGATAACTGCTCTCATATCAGGCAAACCGAGGGGCGTCCAAAACGGCCGTGTGGGTGGGTCGCCTTAAAAGCGCCTACCTTCTCTGGTCCAAACAAATCCAGAGCATTCAGGAGCAGAATCTAAAGTTAGAAGGAGGACATACTGGCTGCTGCATTGTTGTCAGAGAAGCCAGCACTTCAACATGTTTCCTTAATGATCAGATAGTAAGATACCTTTATCATCTCATTTAGTAGATATCTTACATGTTGCTCCTTTACAAGACATCCCCAATAAGTATTTCCCCAAAACCTTGACTCAAGCCCCTGACGGACACGAGGTTAGTGTTTGTATGTTCAAACCTCAAAGCACTCACCGTTAGCTGCAGGTGTTAGCGGGCGGCATGCGGGGGGTTAGCAGCTGAGCAGAAGCTGGAAATAAATACATGAAGTAAAAGAAGAAGAAAAAAAAAAAAAAACGCTCGGTCCTCAGAGACAGAAAAACCAGAACCAGCACCAGAAACCAAGCAGCACCAGATGGAGGCAGAAACATTCAATTTTACATTTTTACAGTTTTGTTTTAAGCGTCTTTGAGTATCTAGAAAAGCTTATGTTAATGCTGACAGCCATAACTAGAAGTTTTAAAAACGGTAAAATTCTTGCAGGACGTTTGTCTTGTGTCCTCTTATTGACTCATTTATGAACTTTACAAAGTGTCGCTCGTCACTGACGGAGAAAGTGTCCTTTGTGGTTCCTCTTTAAGCCGCCTGAAGCTTCCTATAGGACCTTTTGTGCTTCCTGTATAGATGTCTTATCCCCTCTGAGCACACATGACCCACATCGGTCCCTGGCATCTCAGGCCTCCTTTGTCCCCCTCTGCCTGCCTGCCCGTGTGTGTGTGTGTGTGTGTGTGTGTGTACACGGGGAGATGGATGGCGTAATCGCCGGTTTGGTGATTCCTTGTGTGTGTTTTCTGTGCGCTGAGGTCCAACAGGAGGGGAACAATAAGAGGATGAGAGCCGCCTCCATCTGTCCTGTGACACACTAAAGGGTTGCTGGCTGTCACCGTGGGAACAGATGAACCATGTGACCCATTTACCAGGAGAGAAGGAGAGTCGGAGGGTGATTCATCGGGAGGAGGAGGAGGAGGTCAGTGAAGGCATCACGGGGAGGACGGGAGGTTTATGAAGTATGGATAGACTGATGCTTTGGGTTAAGGTTTTCAAAATGATCGATACTTTAATACTTTGTCAATACCGATGATTATGATCGTCTTTGTACAACCAGGTTAGCAGTGTAGAGTACAGACCTGTCAATCAAAGGTAGCCCCGCCCTAAATCATACATAGGTATATCTTCTGTTCTTCTTAAAAATGAGAATCATGATCAGATCATAAACTCATCAGGAAAATGTTTAATGAGGGAATAAATCAAGTGAAAAGTAGAACCATGATCATCCTTTTTTTTTTTTTTTTACAAAAGTCTGTAATCATTGCTGTCGCCCCCTGCTGGCCATTAGGTGTAATTCAGGCTGCAGTGGCTTTAAAAGGGAAGAATATGCAGGAATTTAGTTTGTTGCACTTTGGCGCCCTCCGAAGGTCTCTGAGTGTAACTGCACTGTCGTAAAACAAACGCACAAAAGTGATGTTAACGCCTCCACCTCCTCAGACAGCGTACATTTGTTGTACGCTGAGGGTGTCGGCAAAGACTCAAACCTGAGACATAACCTGCGTTAGATGACTTTCTGCAACCCTGCCGTTGTCTCTCTTAGCCTCAGTCAGAGACGGGCTAGCTGACTGATTTGGAGCTGAACTGGCGTCGTAAAGCCGTATACTCACTTCTCGCTAAATGAAATAAAATTCCTCCACATGGTTGTTGTGAAGTTTTGCATCAGTCTATCCGTACTCTCGGGGTTGTGGGGGGGGGGTGATGATGAAGTTCTGGATTTGGTTATTCAGGTTTACGTAAACAGAAGTCTTACCATGTCCTTCCTAACACCCTGTGTGTCTGCTGAGGTTGATTATAGAGAAGTAAAATCAGATGTAAGCTCTATCCTGAAAAGATAAAGGTTGGAGGAAGTCAGACATCCTGCTGAGAGGGAAACACACAAAACATCTCGATCCCATCAACAAACATTTGGTTTGCTGTCGTTGATCTACAGACACTAGGGGGCGTCATGCTGGAGTACAGGGGTGATCGGAAACATGACCTTAAAGTAAAGGGAGGGGCCGAGTCTCATTTCTGTCACTGATACCACATAACACATCTCGTGGTGGAGCACTTTGACTGAAAGCGCTTTTTACATGGAGGGTGACACAACTGCTGGAGCCGCTACAGAAGGTTTCACTCTAAGGACCCGGGTCAGGATCCGAGTCTCGACCCCAAAGTCCGGCTCATTTTGATCAGTGTGAACACAAACGTTCTGTACTCGGGTACTGTGCCCGAGTCCGCTTGAAGAGGTGGTCTCGGGGCACAATTCATGTGTACTCGAGTACGGGAGAAGTGAACGCGACCGTGCTCAAACAAGGAAGTGGAGCGCTTTATTCTACAACTCTAGATTTCACTGAGCAGACGCTTTTATCCAAAGCGACGTACATCAGAGAGTAAGAACAACACAAGCAAGGATCTAGAAAAAAGGGAACAATGTCAGTAAGAGCAAACGATCAGCTTTGAGTCTGATTGGACACACAGGTGCTGACAGGAAGTGACCAGAGGCAAAGCACAACATTGAGGGCAGTTCTTGAGAGCTCTAATCAGTATAGAAACCATCTTATAAGTCGTCGTTATCAAACAGAAACCATCGTCATTACCATCATCATCATCAATAATATGGAGACCATCATCATTAAGTTAGTAGGTATTCATGAAAGAGCTGGGTCTTTAGCTTTTTCTTAAAGGTGCAGAGGGAGTTTAGAAGTTCATTCCACCACCGGGGGGCGACAGAGGAGAAGAGTCTATGACGTCATCCTAAACGGTTTCCTGTCGCTACAAAAACCGATCTCCTCGTAGCTCGTTAATTCAGAGACACAGAGCCGATTTTTTATTTTGTCATGTGAATGCAAAACGCTTCTGTGTGGTCACCTATAAACAAAACGATCACCCTTTGGAATAAAAATGCACATTTGATTGATTTGAGGAGCTTCCTCAGATTAATGTGATCAAACATGTTCGATGTTGTGTTTTTCACATTTCTGAGGTTTGATTTCGCAGCCTTGCTGAAGGGCGTGGCAGGTGTTGGGTCTGGATATAAACCAGGAGAAAGGAAAACATGAGCGCTGGGACGGGCACAGGAAATACTCCCATGAGCCGAGCACACGGTTTATAGAAACTTAGCGAGGGGGGGGGGGGGGAATGAGGAACTTGGATCATGTTCAACATCAACCTCTTTCCCTCTGCTGCAGAAATATTTACTGTGACGCGACTCAGAAGGAAACAAAGACGCTTTTCCTCCTCGGTGTCTCTTTAAAAGTCGACAGAAACACAAGTGAAGCAGCGCTGCCAGGCCACAGGAACATTTTAAGAGCTACTGGATGTTATAAAAAAAAATGAAAAAAGAGAGAGAGAGCGAGCGAGCGTCCAATCAGGAGAGCTGCAGACGGTCACTCCCTGAGAATACAAAAAAAAAAAAAGAAAATACCAGGAGTAAAACTAAACTGAAGAATGTCCTTCTTTCCTTAAACTGACGGAGACCAGAGATTACACAACACGTCTCTTTATTCTCCAGGCCTCAGGACGCAAAAGGACCAAACATGAACAGAGGATGCAGACGATGCTTTCTGTGTGTGGGACTCAAAAACAAACTCAAAACTACGACTAAGAATTAACCCATTGTTAACCGGGGTAAAAACATTTTCATCAACTTGGAAGCCTCCATAAATCAGAGACGTGGAAATAAAGAACAACCAATACCTCCGTTTGCTTTTTCATACACTTGGGCCTGCTTTGCCTCCACCATTGATTGGGGGGCGTGGCCAATAGCCAATGAGAGCTATTGAAATATACAGATAAACATTTTAGTTTTTTTTAAACTCTGTTTTCTACTGTTCTCTGTGAATCGCTCAGACACTAGGGGGTCAGCCCTATGTTCCCACATTTCTAAAAGATTTTTCTGGAAAGTGACTCCAGGCATCCCAGGAGCACACCACCCCCCCCCCCCCCCCCCCTTTTATTCCAACCCGCATTTTGCACTGCAAACTACTATTTTGCGTCCAGTTGCTGCGCTTCATTCGACTGATCTGACCAGAAGCCAATGCGAGGCCTCTGTGCTACTTAGTTTATTTTGTTTATTTAAAAAGGACAATGAGCACTTACATTAAACAAAGAGATGAACGCACCAGATTTAGCTAAAAGCTACATTCCATCTGTAGTCCATTGCTACTGGATAATAGGTCAAAAATTAATCTTTTTCACATATTTTTTGTAAAGTTTGTAGCCTGAGAAAAGAGAGAAGAAGCCCCTCCACCTCTTTAACGCTGCAGGATGAACAAAGCAGCTCGCTTTGTTTGTTGTTTTTCATGCAGGTTGATGGACGGGCAGCACGACACAGAGAGCAGGAAGTGTTTGTGTGTTTGTCTCAGCATGCTCATGATACGTCGCGTCCACATGTCATGCCATCGTCACCATCACCAGCGTGCATGCAGGGGGAGGGGAGGGGGGAGGGGAGGGGGGAGGGGAGAGAGGGGAGGAGGGGGAGTGTTTGGACTGACCTCTGCTCCTCTTCGATCTCCTCCTTGGTCATCAGCGTCTCAAACTTGCTCTGTTTCTTTCCCGGAGTGAACTTCACTGAATCTTCAGCTGCGGCCACGTCTGACACACACACACACCACACACACACACACACACACACACACACACACACCACACACACACCACACACACACACACACACACACACACAGAGGAGAGAGAGCACATTGGTTAGAATCAGCCTTTAGTGTTTACAAAGCAGAGGCAGTAAGATCCTCCTCATGGGACAGGTTTGAGCATACACTGTGTTGAACGGTGCTAAGCTAACTGCTAACATTTTTTAACATGTTGTATTTTAGCACTTCATTATTACCAAAGTGTCACAGAAGTGAGCACTGATAGTCATGACGCCCTCCTTCATACTCTTCTTACTGCAGCTCTTCTCAAAGCTGTCGAGTCAGCAGCATTCTCCTAAAAAATTAATTACAGCAGCAGGCCGTCGTCTCTTTTGCTCCGCGTCTGAACGGGAAAATAAACGATCTAAAATATAAAACATGTACAGCAGACTGTTGTCATGGAGACAGGACGGACGTGCAGCACTTTTCTGCCCGAAAAACACACGAGGTGGACACAAGGCCTTAAGATGATTCTGAGATTTAAAGACTTTATATGTGATTTTTTGATCCAGCAGATGTCGCCCTTGAGCACCAGCATGAAACCAAAACAACTCACGCTGCATTGTTGTGTTAGCATGCTAATGCTAGCGATCTTTATTCTGCTCGTATCTTCACACTGCATGTAAATTTACCTGAAATGAGCGTGATCTAGAAACACAGTTAAGCAGTGAGTACAGTATGTTATTCTTCTTTTCTCTAGTCCCTCAATTAAACAACTTTTATACACGAGGGGAGGAGTCAGCCGGCCGTCCGGGCGATGTAAACAAAGTGAAGATAGGACTCTGAAAACTCTGAAAACATCACAGACAGTGGGACTCGGGTGTTACACCCATTGTAGACAGTCATGACTCACAGAGTTATTTTCAGAGGAGATACTTGATTTCTACATTTAAGTGTGAAAAATCACATTTAAAGAGTTTAAAGGGGATACAACTACAGAGATCAGAAAAAATAGCGTAGGTGTTACAGGTCACACACTACAAGTGAACAGAGAGGTCACATCCATCAGATCCTGGATGTAATAAACACGATCTGAGTTAATGTTGTCATTTCAAAGCTTTGATTATTTATTGTAGAAATTCAACAGACGATGCAGAAATGTTGGACTTTCAATGCTGAAGATAAGTCGACAATCGTGTGGATGATTGTTGTGTGTTTACGTCACAGAGATAAAGTGTGTTACAGCACACACACACACACACACACACACACACACACACACACACACACACACACACACACACACACACACACACACACACACACACACACACACACACACACACACACACACACACACACACACACACACACACACACACACACACACCTGTTGGTCCACCTGCTGCTGTGTCACCGGTTGGACAGACACAAAACAGATTGTCCGTGTTGACTGTTGTTCAGGGCAGCCAAGTGCTTAAGTGACTGTTAAAGATTAAGACTCCTCCTGCTGAGGCAGATGGCCCGCTAAACAATCTACACACGCCAACTTAACCCCGCGCGCTCCAGAGCTCACACTGACGCTATGTTTCAGAGAAGAGACGCAGGGTAAACAAACTGCTCATCATGTGTGGTTTGTGACTCAACCATCATGTGTAACAACATGAAAAGCTGCTTTATTCATCTGATTGAAATCAATGCTGGAATGTTAATCATTTAGATTCAGATGAAAAAGCTGCCAATCACACTGAAAGCAAATGTTGAGCGCGCTCTAATCTCCAGGACGGGGGGGATTTTCTGGAGATGTGTTGTTTTTAAATAAATGTATTGATATTAAGCCTCGACCACCATGACATTTCTAACACACAGCCTGAACATAAAAATCATAGCTTGACTTTCATCTCATTTAAATGTATTTGTCTGTATCTTTGCTTATGTTTTGATATTTTGTCAGTTTTTTTGTCTTTGTTTATCTGTTCTCGCTTTAGTTGTCATGTCTTTATATTCTTGTTTCATTTTGTTCACCTTATCACCAATAAAAAAATGTTTTTAAAAAGACTCGACCTGCATGCAACCGTCCTCCACTCAGTGTGTTGCAATAAAACATTTGGTCTGACTTTAAACGCAGCCCGACGGCCTCGACTCTGTTGACTTTTCCTGGAAGTAACTTATCTGTCGGGCACAGCCGCTCACATCTGCCTGCTTAGAGAAGCTGTTTCTATTTCAAAGATTAGACTCAAAGTAATAATAATAACTCTCCCTCATGCAAATTCATCCAGTCAAATATACAACATGAGACAAACCTGTGTGTATATACTTTCTGATTTAAAGAGATACTTCACCCGTTGAAACATGAATCTGTGTTGACATCGGGTCATATATGTAGAAATGTGAAATACATTTTGAAGTTGGTGTCTTCTTGGCCGAGAAAAGACAGAAAGTGTCTTTTTGGCTCATGTGGATGAAAGACACCAACTCCCAGAATGCACAGCACCGCAGGCCACGCCCACTAAGGTCAGGTTTACAGACATATTTACACATAAGGCCGTTTCCTCAACTGATTGCGGGATTTCTTCCAGAATTGAATTGGCATCTTGGAAATTCCTGACAGAAAACAGAAAACAGAAAACAGACTGTAGGTCTGTAGCTTCAGTGGTCGAAAATATGAGGAACTAGCGTTGTAGTTTCACCCCGCTAACCGATGAATGGTCATTTTGCGTCACTGGAAGTTCCTTTTCAGACTTAGAAATACAAAGATTTCACATCTCAGGGGAAAATGAGGGCGGGATGCACGACCATTCAAAAACACTACCAGGTTTCTAATGATACAAAGATTAATGCAGATGGGTGAAGTATCCCTTTAACCTTGTATTTAACCGTGTATTTAAGATTTGACAAAGACAGGAGGACAGTAGTTAGAGTCGGATATCATGGACAGAGAGAGAGACATGCGGCAAAGGAGCCACAGGTCGGATTGAACCCTTTGAGCGTCTTCAGCCTCTGTTCATGGGGCGCTCAAACTAACCACTTTACCACTGGCGCCCCATCATCATCATCAACTTTTATTATTTGACTCAAGGTCCATTTTAAAAGACATACAATACAAAAAATAGACAACACACATATACATCAGAATAAAAACATTCCCGCCTCTTATACCAACGTCTCCAAAAGGTATGACTGGTAGCGTTCTGCGCTATAACAGCAGCATTATAATTACATTCTTTGAGTCATTCAAGCGACCGATAAATCTGTACATCAGGTTCCTCAATAAAGCTTGTGAGGGGTTAACTCCTGCATTCACACCTCGGCTTTTTAAGTAAGATCCTAAAACAATCATTGTAAGCAACCTGAAGTCTGTGCATACTTGATTATCATTATTATTATTTTTTTGTCATATATTTTGACAGGCATGTTTGTCACTGTGCAGGGACAATGAAACATCCTGCAGTGTGTGGATATCTGCAGACTTGGAAAACCAGCTCGTCTCCAAAACGTTCTGCCATGTTCTCCCTGCCGCCGCGTTGCCTCTATACTGCCCTCTGCTGTTCATGTGCGTACTGCAGCTTGTGATTATGAGGCGTTCATTTTGAGACTGTATCGTTTTTAAAAACACTTGGAAATTGCAAAGTATAGAAGTCTTACCGTTGTCCAGGTCGGCCTCTAGTTCTGGTTCAGGTTCGGGCTCAGGTGACGCCTCTACGAGAGGTTCAGGGGTGGGGAAGCGGTCTTCTGTGGATTCCTGGATCAGCTCAGGTAGGGACTCCTCCACAACGGGTTCGGGTTCGGGTTCGGGTTCAGGCTCGACCACGGGCTCTGGTTCAGGCTCTGCTACGACTACTTCAGGTTCAGGGACTGGTTCAGGCTCCGGTACTGGTTCTGGTTCTGGGACTGCAGCAGGTTCAGGGACGGGTTCGGGTTCTGATACTGGCTCTGGTTCTGGGATAGGTTCTGGCACTGCAGCTACTTCTTCTACTGCAATTGTTTCCTGTACAAGCTCTGGTTCTGGTACAGGCTCTGGTACTTTAACTGGTTCAGGAACTGGTTCTGGGGCAGCCTGTAGAGACAAAAAGGATTACAAATAATTCATTTCTTCTAAAGTTATTGCTGCTTGCTTAAATGGTTTTTTTAGGACGTTTTTTTTTTAAGGCTTATTATGCGAAATTCAGAATTTTGATACAGCAAAAATAAAATATACATTTCTAAAATATATGATGGAGTAATGACTTCCTTAGAAACGAGTGAAGTCAAACTCCCTCTTGGTTTGTTGCTCTCAGATCTGACGGGAGAGCGTTCCCTTCAAGAGGCTGAAACAAGTTTCATACATATATGTTTTTTATCGTGTGAACCCCTCCCTCTCTTCATGTTAGACATGCCATCATGTGGGGGAAGAGAGACGACCCCGCCCACTCAGGGACGCCGTTGTGTAATCACAAAATAGTCCAACTAAAGGAGCGTCCTAATAAAACAGATGACAGCCGAATCAAATATGAGATGCTTATCATCACTTGACATTTATCACAAAATATTTGTCTGCCGCTCTCCGTCTCACCGACACTTGGTGGTGAAACAGGAAGGGGGAGGGGCAAGGGGAAGTGTGGACGCAGGAGGGGACGGGGGGGTTGAGCCAGGAGGGGCCTGTGAAGACCCTTTTGGAGTTCAATTATCTATTCTTTCTTTCTCTGTCAAACTTAAATTCAGATTCTGCTGTTGAGTTGTTCACTTTGATATGCGGCCTAATGGGGAATGACTCACTTTTGGAACAGGCCTCCAGTGGCCACTAGAGGAACTGCAGTTTTAGGGACTTAATCTGCAGGACGTTGGACGGCGGGTAAAAGCTTGTCACTGTCAGTTTCAGCTCCTCGTTGAGAATCAGCGTCCGCCTGCCGCTGACACCAGGACAAATAAAACCCTCTCCAGTGACTGCCAACCTGTCCTCTCCCTGACACCTGACAGCTAACACACACACACACACGCACACGCGCACACACACACACACACACACACACACACACACACACACACACACACACACACACACACACACACACGCACGCACGCACACACACACACACACACACATATATATAGAGACTATATGTCGGTCTTGTCAATGAGCGACCTCCCTGCCTGTCAGTACTGATGCACCTGTCTGTGTCTTTTTAAAAGAGCTGACTTTGCACACATCGACATCTGAGAGGCGCGCTCGGTTTCCAGATGATCCTCTGTGCAGTGAGTGATGACAGACGAACACGGCAGCATTCACAGCTTTAGGTTTAACTGGTCACATGCATACGGTCTATGGTGGTGCATTGATTGCAGTAAATAAACGTCAAAAAGCCTTTACCTCGGATTTAGCTTGAAGTCGCCATGTTTGAAATTTGGACTCCAAGTCTTTTTTTTTGCTTTCAGTTAGCTTGGTTTCAAATCATGCTTTAGCTTCGAGTTAGCTTCTGTGTCCCTTTAGCTTAAGTTAGCCTTAACGTCCCCTCGGTTTAAATCAGACTCCAGCTCTCTTTAGCGCCGTCTGGTTAGCTTCATTAACTTAAAATCATCTTTCAGGTCCAAAAAGCTTGAATTTTCTATCAACTGTTTCGGGTCCCTGAGCTTAGGCCCAACTAGTTAGCGTTAGCGTTAGCGTTGTTGGAAAAGGCTACTAGTCCCCAGTATTCCTGCTAAATCAGGCTAAACACAGACCTGTACACAGATCTGTGTAATGTGAGTTTTTGCCCGGAGATGAAACTGACATCCACCCTGAATGAAACAACTTTAGCATCTTAAATCTCTACATGCATTATATAGATTTTTATAGATTTTTAAGGAAACACAAAATGATCCGCACTCTGTGTTCAAAGCAGCGCTTCGATCTCTCGGATCTTCTTCAGGCATTGTGAAGTCAACATCACAAAGCGAGGCAAGCAACATGAAGGTGCAAACAAAGTCATGACGCAGGTGAATGTGATCTACATGACTGAGAGTCAACCTGCGGACCAATCAGAAGGCAGAGCTGGATAACACTGATACTCTCCTCATGCGGGAGCATTTTAAACTTTAGTTTGATTTTCCTCCGACTCCTTGTTTTGTTTTTCAGACATGTTTGACATAAAAAGCAGGAGCAGAAGAAGAGACAGTTTTCAGAGCCTGCAGAGTCTCTGTGAGGTGTCTCGACCCGGGCAGCATTAATAATGACTCACTACAGTGACAACTGGTGTCACCATGGGGGGTCGGACAGTGAAATGAATAAGGTCTCACTGTATTAAACTACTTCTTCCAGCCCCCTTGGTCTCTTACTCCCACAGCAGCTCACCCCCCCCCCCCCCTTCCTCTCACATCCATAAACTGCTATTGCATCTGTCTCGCCCATTCCCCTGCCTCCGAATTCCTCAGCAATGACAAAACCAAAATAATCTGAATACCAAAGGGGGCCGACTCACTGAAACAAAGTGTTCTGGGTCACGATGCTAAATGCAGACTCGTTCAATCATTTTATGAGTCAGCAGTATGAGGGACTGTGTTCTTATGGGAGGACGTACCGCGGGGCCTAAATTGGTTAAAAAATGCTGGTTGGGTGAGTAAGCCCTCGATGAGATCATCGTGAGGAGTGTTATCGTTTCGGGCGATCGCTGATTTATTCCCGATTCTGTGGAGTAAATCATCCAGAAAGCTTTGGAGGAAATGATCCGAGCCAATTAGAGCCAGGAGCAGAGGAAACAGGAAACAGTGGGCGCATAAATGGGGATTAAAGAGTTAAAATGTATTAGATCAAGATTATGAAATAACCTCCTGTCTGACCTTTAGTAGGCTAAATGTTTTTAAAAGTCTTAGTGATCTGATGTGAGAACGCAGCAGGATATAATCAGGAGAATTCACCTGGAGCCAGTAGGAGGAGCCAGTGGGAGGAGCCAGTGGGAGGAGCCAGTGGGAGGGGGTGGTGACCTTTATTCCCTGTGATCGCTGCACGACCATAGACTGTCTGCATGCCACCTCTACCATCTCTGTGCTCTAATCAACCTGCTGCTGCATGTTTCCTGTTCTCCAGTTTGTTCTTCTCCACTCTTTAGTTCACATTGAGATTCTCTTCAACTACATTGATAGAAAGACAAATAGCGGACTCTGTTGCTTCCTCGTCTCTTTCTGCGTCTTGCCTCAGCCCGAGTAGTCGTGCATTCTGCAAAGTGTGCAGGGGGTTTTTAATATAGAGCTGGGTGATATGACCCGCAGCAGCATATCAGCTCTCATCTTTACAAGCCTGCTGTCGAGGCACAGAAGAAGGGCACGTTAATTCAAGCTCTCGCACCCCTTTGACCTCCCCCCCCCCTCCCCCTCCCCCCCCCCTTGTACTAATAAAATACAAATGTCGGCAGGTATGCGATTCAAATGAACCGGCGGACTCTGAAGCAGCTTCAATGTAAGTAAGTAAACTGGTTTCAACTCAATCGAATAGAAACCAAACTAACTAATGTTAGAGAAAACAAAAAAGGGGTTTTCAAATTATTCTTAAAATAAAACATGACTTAGGTTACGTTGGCTAGTTCCTGTGCAGCTGTTGGGGTTGCTAGGCGACAGGGGGAGCACTTACAAATAAAAAGGGTAAGGGGCGGGAACTGCTGTAGACCAGACCGCCTCATTTCGGTTCAGTTCAGCCTGAGCGGTCTACGTTAGCCCCCCCGAAATAAGATCGATTCTCGGATGAACAATTCTCAATTTTCTCCCAGAAATAATCAAATCAAGATTATAAAGTTATTTTTGCCCCTACATCACGATGATGCAATACTGAATCAGGCTGACATGACTCTGAATCATGAATATGATAAACTAAATCAAAGGTATATTTATAAACTTTAGAAGACTATAATAAAAGTCAGATACATAATAACTGTATTTACTGACATGCCAAACACATGAAGTGATGTAAAGTGAGATTTTAAAGGCTTTGAGGCCGTCAGAGTCATCGGCCTCTCAGACTGAGTACTTCCTGATAAATATATCTGTAACATTACCCTGAGTGCTTCTCTCTTAAAAGCCGTTTCAGCTCTGTAACAGGGCACAGAGGACGGGGCATTAGATCTCCTGGCATGTGTGTGGACGTTTAGGGAACGAACACTACAAAGCTTCAGTCGAGGAAGGAGCCCGAGGAAGGAGCATGAGACACCAGCTCGCTGCTCCTCTCGCTCACTCTGGACGGAGCGTTTCCTTTTTGATATTACAGACGCCGAGAGGGCCATTCATGTCTTCTCCTCTTTTTTTTAATAAAATCTTGTGATAGAAATGTTACCCTGACATGACCCCGGAATTTAATTAGAGTTTTGTTTTATTGTTTTTTATTTCCAGAAATGGCAGGAAATCTACTACACACAGTTAAATATGACTGAAGAATTCAACTTCAGTACTTGTCATCACTATCGATCTTTAAATGAAGAATGTGCAACCTTTTTGATCCAGTAGATGTCGCCCTTGAGCACCAGTATGAAATCAAAACAAACTTCTGATTGGCCACGCCTCCTCCATCCTGAAGCCTCTGCTCTCCTAACTACAATAAAGCCGGCTGCAGATTTCACATCGACTGCATTAGAAACTGATTTAACTGATTATGAAACAGACCTCCTTTATACGTGTTCTCCTAACCCTCCTCCTCCAGAAGCAAACTAGGCCACTGAAGTGATCTTTATTTCTTTAATACCTTTCACTGCCGTTCCCCTTGCCCGAGTCCAAACGGGCGATTTACAGCACGCTGATGAAGGAGCCTTTGTTTTGTTTTTCCCAGAAAAGATTTACAGTGAGTTAAACGTTGGACGGTTTTAAAAGGAGGAGGGACTTCACACACACAGGTACAGAACAGGATGCTGCAAATATCAGCAAAATAATCACTTTTGCTCGAACTTTCTTCCTTTAAAATGGACGTATTGAAGGCGATGAATGATCTCTGAAATCGTTGTTTTTTGAGAGTTTGCATCTCTCTGTGTAACGGCTTTAAAGTGTGGAAAAATACATGGACCAAAACATACCTCCATAGTCAGATCTACAACCACACATTTCTAATGGTTATAAACATGACTGCATCTCTTATTGCAGGTTTTTTTTTTATGATTTTAACATTGGGGGTCTTTTTCTCATGGTTATAAACAGCAGTTCTATCCTCCATGCTGCAGTGCAGAGGCAGTATATGGGTGGGGGGGGGGGGTATCTGGGCTGCGACAGACAGTTGTTGTGGCAGAGAGCCTCCATCTCTGCCCTGCGTCTCTGTCCAAACACAGACTCATTGTTCCCCTTCAGCTCTCGGGCCTCGTCTCTACTTCCAATACTCTCTGAAAAACGTCTGCCGCAGCCCAAAGAGCAGCTCAGGCTAAAAAAGGCAGGTGAACTCAGAGCACCTCCACATCTGTTCAGAGTTATTTTCAGACAAAGCAGATGCTAGAAGCTGTTTTTATAAATCTAAGAATTGTTGTTTCTGTGCAAACATTTCCTGCTACGACCTGACAGACATCTAATGAACAACATTTCTGAGGTCACGTTCTGCTCTGGAACCAGAAGCAGATCCACAGATTTGAGTATTACAGCAGACTGTGAGAACTGGAGGTTTAAAAATATCAATTTTACTTGTGGAAACGCACTGATCGCTTCACTTAGACCGCACTCTGAGCAAGAATCTCAGTGTTTTTATTTGTTATTGTCTCATTCTACAATTCACTTATCAGACTCTTTCATCCAAAGCGACGTACATCAGAGAGTAAGAACAACACAAGCAAGGATCTAGAAAAAAGGGAACAATGTCAGTAAGAGCAAACGATCAGCTTTGAGTCTGATTGGACACACAGGTGCTGACAGGAAGTGACCAGAGGCAAAGCACAACATTGAGGGCAGTTCTTGAGAGCTCTAATCAGTATAGAAACCATCTTATAAGTCGTCGTTATCAAACAAAAACCATCGTCATTACCATCATCATCATCAATAATATGGAGACCATCATCATTAAGTTAGTAGGTATTCATGAAAGAGCTGGGTCTTTAGCTTTTTCTTAAAGGTGCAGAGGGACTCTCTGATATATCACCTGAAATATGTTGATTTTTGGAGGGTAGGACATTAACAACACTTCATTTATTATGCTGTACAACCAGAGGCGCTGCATGTCAACAGGAAACTGTTTGGGACCCCAGACCAATAGGAGGCTCCCTGAGGGCTCACACACTTTAAACCAAGGCAGCGGCCTGAAAAGTGCAAATTTTGCAACGACAGTAGGACCCTCAGGGAGCCCCATCTGACAGCGCTCACTCATGGTTATCTGCTTAGCGTTGTGTGTTTGGTAAACGGCGGATTATCCTGCAGCCGTGAGTCGGTCCCTCTTTCAGCTCTCACACAGAACCCTTTAACACCAGGTCCAGGTCTGAGGGTCTCAGACGTACTCAGTCCTGGTCCTGAAGGGGGGGGGGGGGCGCCGGTCCCGGCGGCACCTGGACTAGAGGGATGGGGGGTCGTGGGGGTTGCGGGTCTCTCTCTGCAGATACAAACAGGAAGAGATGTGCAGGACCGCCCCCGTCCAGCCGCAGAACAGAGCATCTCAAAACTCAACAAAAAAAAAAGTGCAAATTTTGCAACGACAGTAGGAAACCTCCCTCAGGGAGCCCCATCTGACAGCACTCATTCATGGTTATCTGCTATGCGTTGCGTGTGTTATTGCTGTGAAAAACAGAGATTATCAGTGAAATAATCTGTTTATGGAAGAAGAAAAAACAAACAGGGAAAAAGAGGAGTGAGCGTCAGGACACTGGCAGACATGATGGTGCTGAATCCGGGTTGGGGGGGCCCACAGTTGATTTTTGCCTCGGGACTCAACAGACTCTAGAAGCGCATTGCTGTACAACCAGACACGTTGGAAGACAGCCACATCTGGATGCGCCAAACGTCTGCTCGTTCCAGTGTTTTAAATGTGAAGATTTGCTGCTTGTACTCATAAATGAAGAGTCTGAGAAATGCAGACGTCATGTTGGAATTTAATTTAACAGTAAAAATAGGCATAATGACATTAAGTGTGATAGTTCTTTATTAGTCTAATGAAAAGTTCCTCTGTCCTCTCTGATCGAATGAAGCAGAACACCAGCAGCTCTGTCTCTTCACGATCGTTTCATCTTTATTTAGACGCCGCCGTCTCTGTCTCACTCTGCTTCTGTCTGTGACTGTAAACTCGTCTCCTCGGTTTCCTGACTCCAGCAGCGCTATTCCTCAATGAGAGGTTGAATTTAGCAGATATAGCGGTGGGTGTGGCAGCGGCAGAGGGTGCCAACTTCTCCCCACACAGCGGAACAAATTAGCTGCCATGTTGTGTTTTGAAGGCCGTTGTTTGTCCTGCATCTGAGCGCGGAGAAGCAGAGGTGACATCAGTCGGAGCAGAGCAGACTAAACCAGACGAGGCCTCAGAGGGAGGAGGAAAGACGGGGCAGGGCCAGCGTGGGGGGGAGGGGGGGAGGGGGGGAATACCAGGAGAGGTATTTGTAATGATAAAACAGCTTTGGCAGCCCAGGATGTTCACAGTTTGATGAAAAGTTATGAGAGGTCTGTGAACGCCACACAGGCCGTGCCCCCACTGGATGACTCATGGTGAGATGACACATTAAACCAATGAGATAAGACGCTCGGCTATGCAAGGCCTGGTTTTATCTTTGTGAGGGTTAAATCACGACCTTAACGTCTAATTCTTTCCAAAGTATTTCTCCTCGAGGCTTCACAGTTGGATCATCGTTTTTATGTAAGGAGAAAAGTTCAGTTTATCAAACTGCTGTTTTCAGACTAACTCCACCTCTGCACTGAGCAGAGAACAGCTGCTCGAACGCCATCGTTCCTCCCTCAAACTGAAACTAATGTGTGCACACTCGCATCTCCAAATATGGACAGCTGCATCGCCACAAGCAACGAGGCGCTGATTTTTTAAAAATGAGACAGAGAAGAGAAGATACTTTGAATACAGCTGCGTAAATGGATTCTTTTCATCAGACTTTGGAGCATTTTCTTCATCTTTCACTTTTCCAATATCTAACTAAATCAGCCCTTTTTGAAATAAGTGGATTAAAAATCATCCCTGACCTCATATACGTCCATCAGCAGAGCAAACCTCTGCAGCATTTGATTGGAGGTTACCATGCAGCTTTATGTCCTGTTTCCATTTTCAGCTGCAGGGTGTGTTGAATGTGGAGCGTGTAACTTAAGGAGAGGGAACAGTACAACATGCTAAGCACATAAATGTCAGGGAGGCAGATCAGCTCCGGCTCTGATGACAGTGAAACATGGGAGCGCCTGCACGACTGTAAATCTATAAACAGGAAGCTGAGCCAGAGGACGGCCTGAGCTCAGAAATATTGTTTATTTTTAAAAGTTACACAAGTTCAATAAAAGTGTTTTTTTTAGATTTTATTTTGAGCCTCCGTTTCTGAGGACAGTGGATAGAGGCGGAAACAGAGATGACAGAGCGGGGAATGACAAGCAGTCAAGTGCTGAAGGTAGGAGACATACCCGGGACCGAGAGAAGACCAAGACCATTACCGAGTTATTTGTTGTTTTAGAAAGAGTTTTTTTTCCCCTTCTAATCAGAAAAAATGGAAAAATGGCCTGTGGTGGTCTTGACCGGTCTTGCTTTAAAATCTGGAGTCCGCCCAGTGTGATACCGAGACAAAGCCGAGTCAAAATGCTTGCGATTCAGAGACGTGACCGAGACCTTTAAAAAAAGTTGCCTCGAGACCTTTCTTGAGACCAAGACCGATCTCCAGTACTACCCACTTTGACTCATTATAACCGAAAAACAAACCAATGGGTGATGTCACTGAGACTGAGGGAATTTAGCGCAAGTGATCAGCCAATCAAGGGGGCGGGCCATGACACCTGTCAATCACTGACATTACAGAAGTGAATGGGAGAGGATGCCACAGTACTTGGGTTGTAAAAAATAAGACCATGCAGAGAGATAACTTATTACATATTTAACCAAAGTAACGGTCTAAGAGTAGAACTTTTATGTATTTTTGTGTCTTATTAGAAGTTTAAATTCAGGAAGGGAGGGATGTGAAAAACTTCTTCCTCGTCTGTCATGCTGTGAGGCGACAGGCATAGAGTCTGACTCCCACATACAACAGAAAAAGAAAGAAACAAGCCTCCTCTGTGTCTCAGCTCCACGAACAGGGACCTCCTTTATGTGGACGTTTACACAGAGAAAACTGTAAAACACACCATGATGACACACACACACACACACACACACACACACACACACACACACTGTGTCATCAGAGGAATACAGTGTGACTGAAGAGTCAGAGCTGCAGACACATGATTTATGTCCATGAACATTAAACAGCAGACAGAATGTCAAAGAGCTGATTATACCTGGCTCAGACCGGTATCATATTTCAGTTTTCAGATTTAAAGTCTTTTGTTTCTTTCATGTTTCTGATGGATACACTGACTACTTTCTCGTTCTGATTCTGTTGATAAGATTTCACTGATCGTGTGTGTCTAATAGTCTGATTTATTTCCTCATAAACAGGGCTAATCACTGACGTCTTTTTGGGAACAGGCGTCTTGTAGTTTGACTTTTTCTACTTTTTCTAAGAAACAGATCTTTTCCAACACTGATATCCATCTTTTGTCTTGACCCAATCACAGGACTCAGAGAGAGAGAAATGTCAATAACTGAACAGTAAGTGAGAAAGTGCTGGATCCAGAATGACGGAAATATCTCCTCCCTGACACCTTAACTGTTAACACTCAGGTTTAAAATGCATTTGGGACAGCTAAGATAGCAATCTGTCTGTCATGCGTCTCCACTGCAGGTTGTCCAGCTGACCCCTCGTGTTCATTTAGTCAGCAGATTGCCAAAGAGAAGGTCAAAGAGCTCCAGAGGATTATTACGCAAGTCCGTCAGCAGCAGAAAAGCCACAGATTTGTTTTCGAGAAACACGAATGTTCCAAGAAGTTGCTGTTCAAAAAATTTCACTTCAGGGCTCTTCTCCATTTTTAGAGTGCCGGCTGTGACGTAATGATGATGATGATAAAGATTTTCCTGTTGCTTCTACATCTTAGTCACATTAACAATTACACTGACAAAACAAACGTGGTAAATTATTGTTCTGACCGCGTGACAGTCCACTACAGTCAAACTGTTTCTTTGGGTTCAAGTTCTTGGAAAATAAAAATCCATTTTTGATGCGGAGATTCCTAAAAAGGCCAGTAACCTGCAAAAACTGCAGTACCACTAGTGTCCACTCGAGGCAGACACTGAAAACATAGCAATCCCCATTAGCTCCCATATTACAACACCCAATAAAAACGCTGTTAATATCCTATTCATCCATAGATAGGAACTGTACAGAGGAGATTTTTTGAATAATTCCTTTGTCTTGATTATATTAAGGGCAAAAGTTGTGCATACATTTGCATAAAAAGGGGGCGTGGCTAATTTGACTGACAGCTTTGGCTTAAGGCCCGACTCAGCTCCACCTCTTTACCTAGATTGGTGAAAAGTTATGTGGAGTCAGTATGTCCAATATGGTGACCGCAATCGTAAGACTTCAAAACGTCTCTTCAGAAACCAATGGGTGATGTCACTGACGCTACATTCAGGTGTTATACAGTCTGTGGTTTTTTACAAAGCTCAGCCATTATGTCGCGTTTTTTATTTCACACTCAACCAAACAGCACCGCCAAGTGTTGTAGTCGGGTCACCAAACTTGGAGTCAAGAGTCCCCAGTGTGCAAGTCCTAGTCACCATAGAAAAATCTGAGTCAAGTCCCAGTAGAGTCACCATTATCTGATTCCCAGTAAACGCTTCAAAGCTGATCTTTAACTCTATCTGAGTCTTCATGTTTATACTGTACTGACAACGTTTAACCGATAAGTTGGCTAATTACATCCCGACTATGTTCTCATGGAACAGCAGAGACGTACACCTGAGCCTCATTGGTCACCTTTGTGCGGTAGCTGCATGCGAACATAAACTCTGTTCCATTATTGAACACTGAACTTCAATGTGGTGGAAAACTTGTGGAACCAGCTCTCAATGCCTGTAACGATCGGTCCGTAGTGTTCCTGATTCAGCAGCATGAAATAACACCGAGCGAGCAGACGTCCCAGTTACCAAACATCACATGAAGCCGTGTGAAGGCGGCACACCCACCTCCGCCCCTCCCTGCAGCACCAGACTGCATTTCATGGACATGTGACACAGTGAACATACACAGGTGCAAATATAGGATTAATGTCGGACACCAAATATAGACGGTGAGTCCGTTGCATGTTACAGCCGGCGTGTGCAAATTCTTCAGGCTTTTTAAAGGCTGTGCTGCAGGAGGAAGAAGGTCAGAAGGATCCAACAGACGGAGGTCAACATGCAAAATGACCTCTGGAGACTAACTGAGTCCAGAGTGACACATCTGTGCTGCTGTTGGGAAAACCATATTTGCATGTCGGCTTATAGCCCCAGTAATATTCAAATGCAGCAACAACACACGGCGCTTGCTGTGCTGTTAGAAACTGTTCAACATGTCTATAAAGCTGCACGAACAAGCCAACCCAGTAATCAGCTGATGTGCAAGGAAAAGATGCTGACTATATTCGGGTGTCAAGCGGCTAAATGTTAACTCTGGCAAGGCGAGAGAGGTTAAGGGTGAACATCAAACTGGAAATGCAAATAGCAATAAACTTCCTGAATCAATTATCAGATGTGTCAAACACTCAATGACGTGTTATCAATCAATACAGGGGAATTCTGAATGTTAAAAACTTAATGGACCAATTCTTAGCAAGAACCACCCCCATAAGAACTCAAAAACATTAAGTATGAAGCATTTTGGATTAAGGGAGGACATGTTGTAAAAACAGATGTTTTATAAAACAGGAAGAGCAGCAGATAGACAGAAAAAACAGTTATATCTAACATTCAATCTTCAATATTTGTTAATCGCACTCTAACTTGATTTCAATGTAATCGCACATCATTTTCTAATACCGTTGAGCTCGAGTGATTATCCAGTTAAAAGACAACTGCATACGTTTTGGAAAAGAGCAAGATGTGGTGTCTGATATACAGGAAATGTTTAAGCTTACTGACAATGTTGCCATGTGTTCTAAACAAAATCCTTTATGATGACACATGAGTTTCTTGTTTTGTCTTTTTGGCCCAGCACAACTAACTTTCTAATCGTTTCACATTCAAATTAGGCTTTTTTTCAGCTGCAGCCTGTAAAGTGATTTTACATATTAGGTGATCATTAAGATGCTAAAGAAATGAACAAGTGTGTCGTCTGGATAGCTGTAAATTTTTTACACCATGTCGTTATCTATTTAAATGAGTAAAAGCATGTCTAATATAAAAATGAGAGGACCAAATATGGAGCCCTGTGGAACACCACATATAGTTCAATGGGTACCAAAATGCTGAAACATGCCTACCACAATGTGATAACTGTATTGATCTCTGTAAATGCATTAAACTGTCTCATTAAGTCCTATGTCCTTAAAACCACATGTGAAGGATGGAGGTCCTGCTAAGGATGCTGGTGACCTCATCACTCATGTAAACGTAGCCTGAAGTCATGTTGATGTAATTAAAAGATATTAACCAGCCAATCACAGCGGCTTTTTACTTTTTTTCTGTTGAGCTGCTACCAGGCAAACACTGAAATAAAATGTTCTTATTTCTAACAAGTAAAACTGAATCCATTTTGTGTTTTGGACTGTTGATCGGATGAAACGGGGCAACTATAGAAAACAATTTTGTCTAATGGTTTAACTTTTATGGTTTGACGATTATAGAAAGGATTATTTTCCAGAAGCTTAATCAGTTGACATTTTTTTTAAATGTTAGGAAATAGCAAAACAAATGGTTGCACATTATTGCAAAGATGTGAAACTAATTGATTTGCTGTTGACCCTTAACATATCTCATCTAAACACCTTTACATGCCAACACCTTCTGTCATCTGTAATTTGTAAACAGATTGGTCGATTGATTGATTGTTGTCAATACATTTAGGTCTATTACAATCGTTAAATACAATGAGACAGAAACAATCACTCATAAATGTCCCTGTAAATTCGACAAATACAAAAAAAAAACGTTTTTTTTTTATGCAATCAGAGTAAAATACATAATTTATAATCACTTATGTTAACCTTCTGCATTTCTTTTAAAAATTGACAGGTATTTGTATTTAATTTATTTTATGAGTCGGCTATTTTTGGAGCATTTAACCCTCTTAAACCTGTTTTAATCTCTTAAAGAAATAATAGATTTAAAAGCAGAATAAACAATGTGAGCTCTGATTATTTCAAGTCAACATCCGTGCCATTATTTTTGTTTTATGAACCAATTAAATCATCGATTACAGAATCGATCGATCTTACCTTCACTGGTGTCTCCTGGATCTTTTCAACGGGTTTAATCGTCTCCACAGCCGGGGCAGGAGGCTCGGGTTTGGGCGCCGGTGGGAGATGTTGACCCAGAGCTCTGGAGGGAGGGATGTCATCTCCGTAGCCGACTTTGGGCTTCTTTTTCCCGGCTGAGGAGGAGGCGTCGGGCTTCTTGCTCAGGAGCGACGAAGCGAAGTAGATGGCGACGACGGTGAAGAGGATTGCGGGAATGATAACGGCCGGGTCCAGATCCATAATGGCGGATTTACGCAAGAAAAAGTTTATAAAAAGTTAAATTGTTTGTGTTCAGGAGCGTGTGTGTGTGTGTGTGATGGTGAGCAGGAGGAGGGTGTGTTAATCAGGCTGCAGTCACACACACACTGAGATGAGTCCCGCCCCTTCGCGCAATCTAACCTGAACAGCTGTCAACACCAACACACGCCGCGAGGAGACCGCCCACTTCCGGGTTAGCGTCCAATCAGGAGCTCAATACCAATAATGTACAAAATAAGATAAAATAAAGTTTATTTGGCTTTCAAAATAATTTATTTCGATTTAAAAAACTCAAAAGTAGTGGATATAAGTTTAAAATCCCGTCCCTTCTCTATTAATCAGTCAGCTTCTGTATACATATAATTATATAACATAAACATTAATTAAGAGTTATTAACAATTTTCTTTGCCTTACGAAATAAATATTTAGCACCAATTATCTTCATCTTACAAGTGTAAGCCTGGACACATTTCAATGACTGTTTATAAACATGGACATAAACTCAGCGATGTCACCAATTGGTTTCTGAAAAAGACTTTTGAAGCCGATTGAGGGAGGTCGCCATCTTGGAAATGGTGTCTCAAACTAAATGTGGGTCAGCCAGTAACAGGGAAGTATTGGAGCTGAGGCGGGTCTTAAGCTGCAGCTTGAGAGAGGCTTCCTGCCCGCCCGTCAGGTAAGTCACGCCCATTATTATCAATAACGCTCACCCTTTATAAAATAAAAAAAGAAGCAGAAAAATATGTTCAGATTACAGATTCTGAAATATCATATTTATTTCTCTTGTCGATGATCAGAGTAAGACAACTTTTAATTTTGTACCTGTGTTAGAGTAAACAAACCAAAAGATTTCATCCAGTACAGCAGAACATGTAAGGTTCAGTTTGAAGCGTAAAGATCGACCAGACAGAAAAGTTTTTAGTCATAGAAAAGATTTTATTGAACAACAAACTGAAGCGTCTCTTTTCCAAGAATCAACATTTAACCCGGAGACAAGAACCAGCATCAGCGTCTGTTTTAAAGCTCGTCATCGATCGGTTCAGGGACGACAGAGACAGAAGGCACCGTGTGACGAAAACATCGCGCCTTTGATGACAGATTAAAAACACAGAAACATAAACCCCCCCCCCGACCCCCCCTACAGGCAGACACACGTACTCCCTCGCTTCTTTAATAGGCACTTTAGTCTAACGCAACTGATTCACATGAACTTCACAAACGTTTGCTTCTGCAGGACGTCACAGCTGATTTTAAAGGATTAACTGGTTCAGAAAAAGCTTCAACATGAGCAGACTTTATACCAATCAGCAGCTTTTAACAATTAACAGTTCATTATTTTAAAGTGAGTTTTCTGATTTCTATTGCAGTGACTGAATCTCGAGGTTTTCGACTGTTTGTCCAACAAAACAAGACCGATTTACAGTATTAGGATTTACAGATTTATGATTTTAGGAGAGAAATATAAACGAGGGAAAACATCGTCAGGACGCTGAAACTTTTGATTTTTTCATTGTGAGTTAATCAGGCGATAATTTGAGTATACCCTGAAGTGTTTGTTCTTTTCTAACGGACAGACACTTTTGATTTGAGATTGAAAATAATCTGGACGTTATTAAACACCTCCTTTGTACGTTCCCCCCTCCATGTTTGGATTACAGATGACAAAAGCCAGGCATATTTCTCTGCCGGTCTCATCTTGTTTTTGTGTTTCCTGATCTGCGTTAGTGGTTTGGTTTATTATTTTCCTCCTAAATGTAAATAACAGAACATCCTAAATGCTAAAATTTTCAAATAAACTGAGACGCTTCATAAACACATGCAAGATCAGGTTTTTATGTTCTGGTGCATTTGTTGAAATCTCTGCTTTTCACAACGTCAGAGACGATATCTTCAGATTTCTTGTTGTGTTCGACTCGCAGCTAAAACCTCAGATTCAGTTCCCGTTCACAGGAGACGAAGAAAAACAAACAAAAACAGAAATATGAAGCTGGAGACATTTCTTTTGTTAGAGTTGCTTATAAAGACACTCTAAGTATTATTGTTTTCTTATTGATTGACATATTCCCGTTCCAATCAGCCGATTCATTACTGAATACTTTTGAGTCTCGCTGACTTCATCTGAAGAAGTCGCCTCTTTGTCGTCTACAGTAAATCAATGATTAGTAACTCGTCTCTGCAGCTTCAACACGTCAAACGTTTAAAGATCTGCTGTTACTCAACAAGATGCACATCCTGAAAAAAATAAAAATCTCAATAATAATGCCGTTTCAAGCTCCTCCATCCTTCTGGAGATTTAAATGCAGCAGTGCATTCTGGTGAATGTAGTGCCCCCTGCTGTCTGGTATTCTAACTGAAGTACAAAATAAACACAAGTGAGCGTGTGGAAACCTTAGGACAGCTCATGACCCGTGCAGCGCACACAGAGAAGTTTGCTCATCCTGAAGGCCGAAGCTGCTGCTTTAGCATCAAGACACTCTTATCTCAGGAACATTTTCAGCTTTGGGCTGCTTGTGTGAACAAAAACAGCTACATTTTTACACTCTTGACTTTGTCCTGATTTCTTTTTAAGACTTTTGTCAGCCTCTCTCCCGCAAGTCAGGGTGAGCTGATGTGTGAAGTGAACGCAGCAGGAAGTATTCAGAAAAATTCACCACGAGCAGGAGCAGGAGCAGGACGGGGGGGCGGGCGTTGATATCATGCAACCCGTAATGAAGGTGCTTTATACTCTTTCCAGGTGGCCAGTATCTTCCTTACAGTTCCGTAGTTGGTATTGTGTTTTCATTTATTGTTTTAGCCTTTTTTTAAACTCTATTTTACCTAATTAATTCTATTGTTTTACTTTTGTCTCTTGAAAGCCAAATCCTTCTGTTTGGCTGCTGATAATTTTGTCTGACGATGTTCGCTGCAGAAAGGGGCGCAGCATGTCGTCACTCCTGGAACATCTCAGTATGAGTATCAGTATCAGACTGAGCTACTTGAACGTTATTTTTCAACGAGATTTTCATGCAACACTGCACGATGCGATCAGGCCTTTGTCGGCTCATGCTGCTAGTTTATACCTCTTTGGATCATGGAGTTAGATATTGTGTTTGTGCTGGTAAAAAAAACTGCACTGATATTTTTAAACAATGATCAAAGAAGAGAATCCATTTTTTTTTGTATTGAACCTCACTGGTGGCTGAATGTGTCCCGACCCTTAAAAAAACCCTCCTTTTCCTCTATTTCAAACTGACATCACAAAGATTTCATAGCCCCCGAGGAGTTCCCAGTTCCCCTCCCCTTCCCCAGTTTGTAACTGGTCATACTCTCTCTTCATGTTTCCTCACATTTACAACCGACAGAGACAAACAGATAAAGATTCACGTTGAAAGCACAGTGGTGGCAGGCCTCACGCACATCCTCCTCCTTAAAAAATGTATCTCACTTCTCAGCAGCGGGCGGCCATCTTGTCTCTAAAGCTCATTCAGGGACTCGGCCATGTACCTAACCTGGACAGGAAGCAGCTGTTTTAGTGTGTTTGTGGGCGGAGGAGTCACAGCAGGAGGCAGGTGAAGGTGGGACGGGGACCGGACGTCACCGCGACGAGCTCCTCTCCTTGCTGACGCAGTCGTCCTGACCGCTGGTGTCCCCGTTAGCCGTCATCCCGCAGGTCCGCCTCTTCTTCCTGCGGTGGGACATGGCGTCCCCCTCGGAGCCCGACTCTGCCTGCAGGAGACAGAGTGTGCAGAGTGTGTTATGTTACGGACATGTGTCACATGCTAGCAGCTGTTGGCGGGGCTAACTTCAGGCGACACGTGTGAGGCTGATTTATAGAAACGGAGAGAGCAGCAGAGTGTAAACCTCAAACACACAACCAGAGAACACAACCTTCCTGTTTCATTACAACTTCATTTTGAGCTGCTCACATGTGATTACAGGAAAGACAGTCGACTGCACGACTTTGTGTTACCAACAAAGGAAGAGTATTTCAGCAACTATAAGAGAGAACGACGACTGCTCTGTTTATTTTTGCATTAAGAGAAGAAAGCAAACGTTCATCATTAGTGCCAGTTATAAATACATCAGGATGAAGACCAGGAAGAAGAACCACCAATAACAAAGTTGTCATGCCCCTCATCAGGTATCTGAGGTTGCAACAGAAACACTTTATCTGTCTACTAATACCATCTATCAACTGGTGGACGATCTGCACCGTCTCTACCACCTGAAGAACAAACTGTCCAGCTGTATTTCTACGTCATGTGAGAGTGCAACATGTGTGTGTGTGTGTGTGTGAGCACATACGTCAGAGTCGGAGTCAGACGAGCTGGAGGAGGACGACGATGAGGAGTCACTGGAGCTGTCGGAGGCGATGCCCGTCGACTCCTGCAGGTCCACTTTGTCTGCCAGCACGGCGAGGTCAGGCCTCTCCTGCTTCAAGACACTACAAGACAAAAATCAAACACAAGAAATCAGACAGCGTTAAAGCGGACTGACAAAGTCTGTAATGTAAATGCTGAACTGTTCTTTATGAGTTACATTAACGCCCACTGGACTTTAAAAATGTATCTTCCTTACATGCACTCTGTGAGTAGTTACACACACTAAGATTTTTTCTCATAGTACACTGCACAGCTCCTACATTTCACCTTTTGTACTTTTATTTTTTTATTCTTTATATTTTACATTTTTAAATTATATTTTATATATTGTAATATCTTCTTATACTGTAATATTTAAGTTGTTGCTAGTTCTGCTTTATTTCCTTGTTAATTGTTTAGCACCAATACACCAAGTCAAATTCCTTGTATGTGGAAATGTACAATGTAAATGTGCAATAAACCCAGATTCTGATTCTGATTCTGCCATGAAACCTCGAACTCCTCTGAAACTCTCGTACTGTTTCGAAATGTAACCGTCGGTTGGTTGTTTTGTTTTGGGATTCTTTATCAATGCTGTTTCTTCTCATGTGAGATTTTATTCTGAAATGTTTGGAGAGGATTTCAGTCAGAGGCTGGTCAATAACCTTCCACTGATAAACTCCGTTGATGTGACGGCAGGATGCTTTGTTTTTTTTTGTCTCGTTCCCCACTCAGGATTCCTGATGAGTTTCATCGTCCATAGTCAGATGTCACTGACAGATCTTTGAGGATTTTTTCCCCTCACAGCTCTGAAAACATTTCTGTCATCACCTGCTGTTGTTTCCTTACACCCCCCCCCCCCCTGTATTTGCTGTTCCCAGTAGTGGTGCTACAGTTTTATCTGAAGTCTTGTTCTTTTGTGTGAGTGTATCACACTCCTTTTTTTCCTGCAGAGAGTTTAACTTATTTTGCATGTAATAAATAATATTCTTTAATATTTTTACTCGATTGTATTTTTGTGCATTAGGAGTCCTTGTGTGTTGATTCTCTAAATCTGACTCTGAGATATCCGGGGATGATTCTAATCATTGCTCCGTGTGATCTGCATGTTTTTCTTACCGGTACCACTTCCTGGAGAGTTTGGGCCGTCCTCGGACAGTTTTGTGCCAAACAATGGGAAAGTTGGTTGTGCTGGCAAAGTTCTGAGTGACGGCGATCGTCGTGTCCAAGTTGAGAACAACGTGCCACCACCCGCCTGTGGATACACAGCTGGTTACAATAAACACCCAGAAAAACAGAATGAAAACACAAATGTATTTAAGAAAAATGAATAAAATAAATATCAAACATGTTTCGATCTTTGAAGGAGACAAATTGGCCCCAAAATCGTCTAGTGTGTAGCCAGCTTAATGGGAGCGTGTTGTCTCTAAAGAGTCAGACAGGTGAGGTCTAATTCCTGGGTTTAATCCATCCTCCTCACCATCAGCTATGCGGGCATTAAGTGGATTTAGGTCACACCGGAAACACTCAGCTGTCTGAACCGTCTGCACACCTGTGTGGTCACTGCTGAGCGTGAGGATGACTGGCTGTTAAAAACCAGGACAAATACTCACCGTCCACCATTTACACAAAATGATTGATTGACCAACAGCAGCACGTCGATGCTGTGAGCGGGATCCTCCGACTCTTAAAGCCGGACGTGTTCAGATTTGAATTTTTTTTTAAAAATCACCTGCAGACCTTAACACACGGCAGCTGTCCTGAGGCGATTATAATCATCAACATAGGCTCAAATAAATTACTGTGTTTAGGGTCAGGCATTTACCTTTGGCTTTCATGTAATCCAATTGGGTTTAACCAGCGATATCCCAGCATGCTTTGCAGCAAATGTTTGAGGAATGGCTACTCAATTTTAACGTGATGTTTTTTCTTTAATTTGAGTGAAGTTTCTTGTTCTAAATCCACTCTGATCCTGTATTTGATCATGTCTATAAACCCCTCTATTTCAGCCCTGCTCAGAACAGACTGTTTCTGTGTCTGTACCTTTAAATATGTAAATGAGCTGTGTCTGACCACGCCCCCTCTCTGGAAGGGTTTGGGTGTACTCGGTGCTTTCTCGCTCCATGTCCTATTGTTTACGGTGAGAAGGCAGACTCAGAGGGCAGAACAAACACCTAGCTGTGGGAGTGTCACCCACCTGGGGGAGGGGCTACTGCCCTTTGTGATGTCATGAAGGGACAATCTCCAAACAGCCTGTCTGAGCACACATTTTCTGAAAAGTGGAGCAGGCAGAAGACGGAGAGGATGGACTTTTCTCATCATTGGGGGGTTTGAAGACGGACTAGAGACACATGTTAGAGTTAGAGGAACATGGGGAAGTGGATTTTTCTGAATATGTGACCTTTAAATATTCATGTATCTAACAGCCTTTAACCCTCTGTTCAAACAACATATCTGTTGTTGAGTCTACCTCCTATTTGATTTGATTTATGTGACTATTCTTATTTTAATTTTTATTAACCTATTTGCTATTTTTGTCTCTGTGTGTCAGGCACCAAAAACAGAGGAAGTCGCTCAAAGGATGTTAAACAATCGTGATATTCCGTCACTGACCAGGCACAAAAACGGTCTCCCCGGGTCTTTGGAGGATCTCCATCGGGGTGAACTCTGGAGGCCAGTTGGGCTGCTGCGTTCGGGGATAAACCACGTTGAACCAGGTGATAGCCTCGTCCTGCTGGTTGCCTCCGTCCTCTCTGGTCACCTTGATCAGCTCGCGGGGCGTGTTTGTGGGGAACAGACACCACCTCTTGTGTCCCTGAACCAGGGCGTTCCAGGCGCTGGTGCCCAGCGGGTCGATGTGGATGCCCGTGCCAGAGCGAGACGGGCCCATGACAAACCACCTGAGAGGACGGCGCGAGGAGTAGAACAATGTGGGAATTGTCGTCTTCTATTTATCTTTTCATAACATTAATTTGAACCTTTGGATAGTTCAAAAGAAACAAAGATCAAACCTGTAGGGGGGTCTGCGCTTCTCTCCTGCAAACTGGAACAGGTCGTCCCTGAAGAAGACCGGCACCTCGTAGTCCTCCAGCAGCTTCCGGCGCTTGGCGTGTTCACCGTAGCTGCTGTCGAAGATGTAGAGCGGGCTGTCGTCCCTCGTGGTCTCCAGGTACTCCATGTAGTACTTCATTTTCATTTTCACAGAATATCCGTCGTTGTCCTCTCCGCACTTGAATTTCTGGTTGCGGTATTTGCGTTTGAGGCGCTCCAGAGTCCATTTTTCCCGAGCAGGCCAGGTCTCCTGGCAGTTCTGCAGAACGACGGGTTTGTAAGGCCGCTCGAAGCGCTGGATGAACTCTTCAGGAGTGATGTGGAGGGTGTCGACACGCTCAACGCTGTCCTGTAATACAACAAATATTAGTATCACACAGCTGTCATTTACATGTTTATGTCCTGACACACCAAGGAGATCGTCGGCCGTCAGCCCTGGTTGGACCGTCGGTGAGCGATCATTGCTCTGTTTTTTGGGGTGTGTCAGACTCCGTCGCTACCCGTCGGATTTGGCTTTCAGCTAAGCGAATCAGTGCACGAGAAGAAAGACGGAAGTGACCAAAGCAAGTAAGCGACTACAGTCAAGAGCCAACTGTTTATCAGATATTACTCTCGATTAGAAGTACCTATATTACGAGGGGTGAGCGACAGCGGGGTAAAAATGGTCTTCTCATAACATGACAACGGTTTATATATCTGCACTCTTCTCTGTCCTCTTCCGGTTTCCCCTTTTTGGAATGACGTCTCCTTGGTGTGTCAGGGCCTTTAAGAGAGAACGATTGTATTTTTGAAGTCCAAGCACATTTCTAGCACCTATCTTAGTTAGATTATGAATCAGAGTCGCTCTGTTTAAAGTTTTTTAAAGACCTTGTGGGTTTTTCACAACTTATCTATGTAGAAAGACAAAATACAAGGGGCTTAATGTGGGGCTGATGTCAGGACACAATACAGTGGCCAGGTGTGTCTATTTGAACAACACATTCCTGTGCTGAGGTATGCAGGTCAGTGCGATAAAGAACAACTTTAACACCTCTTTGATACCTTGAGGGGTCCACCCACACAGACTGTGTCAGCACACATCACATCAGCTGCGATAACTTCTCGACTCACTTAGTCCTAAAATCACATCTTCTAACTGACCCTGCAGCACTCCCTCGTCCTGTTAGCAGCAGAAACTGCTGTAACTGTAGACAGTTAGTGGGTTGTGCAACCTGTCCTTCCAGGAGACACTTTTAAGTCTTAGAAAAACAGCTGTGTCCTCATAGCATCACTGAAACATGCATTCTTGCTGTAAGCTTCTACTGTTCATACAGGACAAAATATTTCCCTTTTTTCAGGAAGTGTAGACAGTTAGAAATCTGTCATCTTTGTTCTGTGCAAATATATCTCTTCATGTTATCTGAAGTAGAGCTGGGAGGTATATTGAGTTTATAAGACATAGAGATACATTTTCAAATGAGATTTAGGTTAAAACAATATTGTTTACATCAATATAGTTTATTTTCCGTAACAATCCCGTTATACATTTAATCGGTGGAGCCGCCAGTGCGACTATTTCTCCTCTCTGTTTGTCCCTCTTCACTCTGCTCTGCCTCTCGCCTTCTCTGGATCATTAGGTATAATATGATTATTGTTTTATTTCACAAACTGGCAGGTTTTTTTTAATGTCATTTTTTAATTTATATGTCGACATTTAGGAACAAGCTGTTGTGACAACGACATGTGGCCCATGAAGATTTGACTTTTTTGTTATTTCGTTAGAAAAAAATATTGAGATATGGTTTTTGGATTTTTGGTCCATTGTGAGTATAATCCATATTAACTGTCATAAAACTTCCTTCTGTCTGGATTATGGGACTACTGAAGCATCACATATATTTCCCATTAACATGAGAGTGCATTATTTCTGTCTATTGGAAAGAATAATGCCAAAGATTTCAGGTACAACGACATATCTTCTACCTTACTATATGACAATATGACCTCTTACATGTAAACAGTACAGTATGTGGTTAGTTATATGGTTTTGTAACGTATAATATATGTAAAACGAACACAAACATGTTGAAGATTTAGGTCAAATACAGGTGTTATGCCGAGAAATGCATCCCTGCCAAAAAGTGCCTTCACCTCGCAGGACAACTTAACATTATAGGAAACAAAATTTCTACACTGCCATATTTTACAGCCACCCTTAAAATACTATTCTGACGTATTTAACATCCACCTTTACATTTTATTTAGAGTCAAACACTGTTTGGTCCTATTTTCTCAGGCTAATTTAATGCGTCTTCTATCGAGTCTACAGAATAATAAAGACACTAAACGTTTATTAAACATAAGCTTCAGATACTTTGTTTTCACACATGTGCCCCCAGAAACAACATTTGTACCGTTTCCAAACACTTCCGGGAGGTTGCATGCAGGTATACAATTCTCTGCGTAACACCGGCTGCTGTCTACGTGACAAGCTGCACTCCTCCGGCTAGCCTGGTGCTAGCCTAGCTTTGAATGCTATATTGACAGTTACCTTTACGGTGTGGTGCGACAGGTCGAAAGTCTCATGATAACCGTGTTTTATCCAGTCTAATGAATCCTTCAGTTCGGGTCTGGCGCTCCGTTTCGCCTCTTTAATCCTCTTCTTACTCTTATGGTTCATTCCTCCTCCTAAGGACTTTGAAAGAGAAAAACGTGCGTTATCTCTGCTCGGCTAGCTGCGGAGCTAACCTCAGCGACCATACAAACACATTCACTAGCTCAACCGGGGGCTAGCTCCGCTGCTCTGGTAGTCTCACCTTATTTATTTTGGTCGGACAACAAAGCCACAAGTCGTATTTTATGTTCACAAGTCTTTAAATCTACACCAACAGATGTGTGGACACTTTAAACACCTGCCTTGCCGACACAGTTTGATGAACAACTCCGCTCAGAAGCCTGCTAGCACCTCAGTGTTAGGCAACTGATTGACATGTGAACGACCCGCCCCCCCGTTGAAAAAGTAGAAACCTCATTGGCCACAGCGTGCATAGTCGTAGACCGCTGATTGGATGGGATGTAGAACAAGCCTTCCCGCCTGGCGTTTACATGGAATTCACTGGCTGTTCCTTGTGGTTGTTTTGGTCAATGCGGAAACAGTACAGAAGCATGCCTGCTAATAATATGAAATCAATATGAATATAAATGAAACTGCCTCCACTAGAAGACAAAGTGTCCGTTTAATAGTCGGTGTTGTAAACTATTGTTTTTAAGCACAATGGAACAAGATGGAGCCGAATCATCGAGCATTGTTTACAAAGTTTTCACGTTTGAAGAAAGCACGAAAAACAAACAGGAGTCCGTTTCAGTCACAATCCCAGAGGTGTGTTAACGTTTCTGAACCTTTTCTGATTTCTAATGTAACAGCTTTTGTTTTGTATTCCTTTGATTTGAACAATTTGATACTAATAAGTTGTCTTGTGTTGGAATTGGTGTTAAAAAATGTCAATTTATGAAGACTAAGTGTTTTTAAACTATTTACAAATGCTAAAATAAAGAACAGAGACTTTAAATTATACTTTAGAGTCTTCCACTTAATTCGGCACATCTGGTGCACACAGTTGTGCTCTGTTCAGCATTTTGCAGTTTACTTCCTGTTAATCTGTGACCCCAATTCTCAGGTTTTGGATCCACAATATGGCATGTATGTTTGGCCCTGTGCAGTCGTGCTGGCTCAGTATTTATGGACAAAAAGAGAAGAGCTGAAAGACAAGACTGTGCTGGAGGTGAGAAGAAGAAGCAGCACATTTAATGTCACATTTTTTTTCTTTAAATTTTATTTTATTTTATTTACCATTTTATTTTATTTTATTTAACATTATATTTACCATTATATTTTATTTTATTTTATTTAACATTTTATTTTATTTTATGTACCATTTTATTTTATTTACCATTATATTTTATTTTATTTTATTTACCATTTTATTTACCATTTTATTTTATTTACCATTATATTTTATTTTATTTTATTTAACATTATATTTTATTTTATTTTATTTAACATTTTATTTTATTTTATTTAACATTTTATTTTATTTAACATTTTGTTTTGTACCTTTTACACAATTTAGAATTTATTACTGTAAATATTATTTATCTTATTTTACCTCATTTTATTTTATCTTATTTTACCTTATTTTGGTTGTATCGCACCGTGAGACGGAGACAAGCGCATTTTCGATTCCACTGTATGTCTGGCATATTTTGAAATTGACAATAAAGTTGACTTTGACTTTGACACACTCTCTCCACAGCTGGGTGCAGGTGTGAGTCTGCCAGGTGTTCTGGCTGCAAAGTGTGGTGCAAAGGTGATCCTGTCAGACAACGCTCAGACCCCACTGTGTCTGGAGAACTGCAGGCAGAGCTGTGAAGCCAACAGCCTCCAGGATGTGGAGGTGTTGGGTCTCACCTGGGGGGAAGTCTCGCCTGATCTGGTTCTGCTCCCCAAGCTGGACGTCATCTTGGGTTCAGACGTTTTCTATGAGCCACAGGGTCGGTCATTTCAGAAACATTACAATCAACATATTTGAGCCTGTGTACTGTTTGGAAAACCTGAATTTACTTTTTAAAAATTGTTTCAGATTTTGAAGATGTCCTCGTTACTGTTGCTTTTCTGTTGAGAAGAAACCCCTCAGCTCAGTTCTGGACAACGTACCAAGAGAGAAGGTTGAGTTCAACGATAAAAATCACTGTTTGAATGTTGAATGTAATGTATTCAGAATGTATGTTATGTTGTTGATACATTTATTCTGCACTTAAGAACTGTTAAGGTTCTAGTAGCTGAGTATATTTTTTCCTTTGCATGCCTTTTCTACATCCGCTCCACAGCTTTTCATCGGGAAATACTTTGTATTACTTATATAGAGAATTTTTTTACTGCAGGAAATGATCTGAAATACTTCTTCTCCGTTGCACTGAGGCTGCTTTAGAGTGAGTTCATCCAGATCTTTGCCGTTTATTTTACTTTAGAGCCTCCTCTCTGTGTTTCAGTGCTGATTGGTCGATTGAAGCGCTGCTGCACAGGTGGAAGCTGAACTGTGTGGACGTTCACCTGGAGACATTCGATGCTGACAAACCTGAGCTGGCTGGATCGACTCTACCAGGAAACCACAGCGTGCTCATGATGATCATCACTCTGAAGACAGGAGATGTTTAACATCGTCCGTTTATCCATTAACTATATTACTCTTCCTGTTTGAGGTCGCTGGAACTGATCCCAGCTGTCATTGGGCGAGAGGCGGGGTTACACCCTGGACTGGACAGTCAATCACAGGGCTGACTTATAGAGACAGACAACCAGCCAAACTCACTTCTTAGCCTAATGACTCTACGAGCATGTCTTTGGACTGTGGGAGGAAGCTGGAGTACCTGGAGAGAACCCACACATGCACGGGGAGAACATGCAGACTCCACACAGTGAGGCTTCTGTCTGATCCTGACGCGGGATTCGGACCAGGAACCTTCTGGCTGTGAGGCGACAGCGCTAACCACTGCAACACCGTGCAGCCCAGTTTGACATTGAATGAATGAAAATCTGCGACTGATTTTATCAACAGTGTTGAACTTTCATCTTAAACTCTTTAATGATTGTTGGTTTAAAAATGTATAGTTCTTACGATTAAAGTCGTAAATTCAAGAGAATAATTTGGACTTTGCTTTATGGTGCTTTTTATGCCTTTATTGTGGATAGAGTCAGAGATCGGGGAGAGAGATGAGGAAATGACATGAAGGAACCAGTGTCTCTCCACTGGGATGACTGGACAGAACTATGACCTTTAGTCATCTGAGTTAAAGATCTGAAATAACATTATATTTTTTCCATGTGGCCCTAATCTTCTTTCATACATTTGATATATTATAAATATTAATAGGTAACAAGGTGGGCTTTCCTGTAGTCTTGAGTCTTGTGTGTGATAATTGGGTTTAAATGCACTTTTGACATTTTGTAAAATAAAAAAAAACATTGAGGGTGTACGTTCATTTTTAATCAGTTGATTAAAACATTTTTCTTTAACGAGCTCGTTCGTGTGTTGGCAATGATGAAGAATGTTTTCCCATTTTCTGTTAGCCCTGTAATACAAAGCTCGGCCTGCAGGTGGCAGCAAACCCTTTCAAATTTAGCAAGTTCTCTTGACTGTATTGAGTAATTTGATTTACTGTCTTGTTGAAAGACTTTACACTCTTACCTTTTTTTTTTTTTTTACCTTATTTTGCAAGAGGTTTAGTTTGATTACAATAGCATACTCCACATTAACCTTTCACAGTTAGGCTACTAATGATGAGCACACAAGAACCTAATTTTTAATCACTAATGGGTTATTAATTCTTAGACAGGATGGGAAGTTGTTAAAGCAGCACCATGTATGATTAAGCGAGGTGTGAAAAGTAAACTGAAAGTGAGCATAAAAGCTTCAATACACGCTTTTCATTCCTCAAACCATTTAAAGTGAAAAAAAAATCCCGGATTTTTTTTTAAATATTTTCCCACCTCAGTGTCAGAAGATGGATCATCATCATCTCCAGCTTTGGTGATTTTGTTGAAAAATGTGTTTCCAGGGCCTCCAGGGTTGTAATATTTTTAATAAGCTGTAGATATATTATTTTAATTATGAATAAAGTCTTGTTTTGATAAGAGTAAAGCAAAAGGTGTTTTTGTCCGTTAATTTTAATTTTCTCCATAGTAATGGTTCTAAATTAAAGTGATACAAGTGGTTAAAGATTGTATGTAAAAGTATGGTGGCCTCAGAATTGGCAAAAAAAAACAACTGTAAGTCAACACAAAATCATTTTATTATAACCTAACATCGTTATCTTTTATGTATAAATAGTGAGATTTTTGCTGTCGTTGGGAGTTAAAATCGAGATTGGAGGCATTCAGAGGGTCGAGAATATTTAACAAAGTTACCGAACGAGAGCAAGAACAAAACAGGAAACGGAAGGGTTGGTGTTCTAAATAAAAGCACAACTATAGAGCCTTAAAAAAAAATCTTAACCTTCGTTGGGTTTTTAGAGCTATTCAATTATAGTTGTACATTTTTTTTTACTTTAAGTGAAATACAATTTGCCATTATCACAAAATTCTAAATTTAATTTAGAAAGCCACAATTTAAATTGGTATTGTTTTGTGGGGGTTTTATTGTGAAAGGATCAGCCGGATGTTCTGTGTATTAACGGTTGTAACTTGATACCTCGTCCACATTCTGGAGAATCCAGCGGAGAGAATGAGGCATTCAGGGCGAGGAGGGAAAACCGAAAGGACCCTCAACCAGTGACGTTCAGTAAAAACTAAAAAGTACGAAAGCCCACCCCAAAAATAAATATATATCTTAACGCTGATTCTTCGTGGGGATTACACTACAAATTACAACATTTGGAAACTAATTCTCCTGGAATAAAACAACTCAAAGGACCTTGACTTTTCCGGAATATCAATCCAAGGAATACTCGGAGTTTCCTACAAACTACCACCGTGGTCCGCTAACATTCAGGGGTTGGGGAAGTTTCTGGTATATTTGACTTTATAAGGTAAGTCTTATAAGTTATTATCTTTATATATCAACAGTTACACATCTTTGAAAACTGTTTTAACAAGTGTGTTTACTACTTTCGGTACAAAGGTCGACGGTGGTGGAGGTGACGGTGTGTTTACATGCCAGACTCCTGCCGCGATTTGCCACTTTCTCCGATGCGGGGAGAGCCTCACACTGAACTGTTTAACACCTCTTTTATAATGAGCAGAGTATCAAGAGAAATAGCAATATTTCATAATAAAAAGTATTTTCCTCTCCCTTAAGAACCAGATCTTCCATTCGGCTTACTTTCATATCTACAAGAGGTCACATATTTTAGTTAATTTCTTGGTAAAAATTAGTTTAACGCTGCGCTTACCTTCGTGTGTTCGTATTTTAATTCAGGACTTTCCATGTGACAGGTTTATTAGGAACTTTAAAATGCTGTAAGTACTCCCGAATTGGAGACAAACTCCTCGAAATTCATGGAAAGCATGAAATCTCACTCTATGAATGTGTTATATTTGGTAACTGAGCAAATTAACGTATAATGAGGGAATTGTTTAACGGAGTCCGTCGTGAGAAAATCTATACATCAAAGAAAATGAACCTTTTTGAAGCAGATCGAGAACTTTTTTGCAAACTTTTATAGGTTTGGTAAAACATCCTCACAATCAGTGTTTGCAAGACTGGTAAAACACTTCATCATGCACCATCCCTAACTTTACTTCAAAGCAATAACTGTCAAGTGGTTCTTGTTTGTGGGCCATAAACTGACTTATTCATGTTCACTTGGGACCACTTCACAGAGCCTCGGAGTCCCCTGCTGTGTCAGAGTGAAAATGTAAGAGTTATTGTTCCTCTTGTCATGAATGCAGTGAGGATACAAAACGCCCCGAGGGAGGTGGAAGAAAAGAGGGAGACGTGATCGGTGTAAATGGGACTGACAGCTCTGCTGAGGCCCTGTGTGCTCCTCTCTTGGCTGCATGCTTATGTAATGCTCCAAGCAGGAAAAGCAGTGCAGACCTCTCTATCTGGACTCTCTGCAAAACCCCCCTCTTTTCTCTTTTCAAGGCCAGGTGCTGCAGCTGTAACAGGTCTCCATGCAGAGAGGTCTCCTCTGTCCTGTTATCTGCAGGACACTGGAGCAGAGACGGAGCCCTGGGACTTAACTTCTCCCTCCGTTTATCTGTGAGCTGACCCCGCATGGCCACTGGGCTGGAAGAGTTTAAGTAGCCGCTCTCAAGTTGCAATTTAAAGTCGATGCCCGGCCAAAGACTCTCTCTATCCCAGAGCCCTGAGGGGAGCAGCCGAGCCAGGCCAGTCCATTTAAGGCCTCACAGGGCTCAGACTGAACGTGGCGATTATTTTATTCTGCTTTGGATCAAAAAAAACAAAAATGGGAACAAATCATTGAAATTTGGTGTAAAATCCTGCTGCTCACTGCTGTGAGTGTTTACACAGCAGTGGAAACCCGCAAGTGGATCCCTCATGAGCTGTGTGTGTTTGACGGGTTGGTGAGCTGTAATTAAAGCGACCTCTGAGCTCACAGCAGGTTTGCACACGGTGTCTGTGGTCACCCTGCCCTCACCTCACCTGTGAGAGGTAACAGGTGTGTGCAGACCTCCGCTCACACGGTGCTGTTTGTTTTTTGAAGCTGTCACATCAGACGGAATAAAACACACAGGGACGTTAATCCAACCAGCAACGGTTTCATGTGGGATCGTTGGCAGACATAGCGTAGGCCCGGGTCGGGGCGTTGGTGGCGCAGTGGTTAGAGCGCACGCCCCATGTATGGAGGCTGTAGTCCTCCAAGCGGGCGGCCCAGGTTTGATTCCGACCTGTGGCTCCTTTCCCGCATGTCATTCCCTACTCTCTTTCTTCCTGATTTCTGACTCTATCCACTGTCCCATCTCTCTCATAAAGGCACAAAAATACCTAAAAATAAATCTTAAAAAATATATAATAAATAAAAAATACGTCAGTCTTCATTTGTGTCCCCCAAAATCACAAAATTGTCACAATCTGATCAAAATATACCACCTTTGTCCTTTTATAATCAATCTGGAAAAGGAAAAAAATCATGACAAAATCCTTTTTTTAAATAAGGGAAATAAAGGAGCGGTAAGTCAGAGACCTCAGGTAGACCCTCAGCAGCAGATAGAGCCTTCTGATGGGCAGGACATAGACGTCATGTGCAGACCGACAGAGACTCACAGAATATGACACATACATGTAAAATGTAAAACATACATGAAGACATGCATCAAGGAGGATGTTGGGTAACACCAGATGTCAGCAGGAGAATCTGAAACGAGGAGAGAGAGATAGGAAAGTGTGTGAGGTTTCTGATGAAACTAAAGCAACTTAAGGTTAACTACAGACACAATTTAAATCAGAAGAAAAGCAGCTAAAGCAAAGAGAAGTAGAAGTTTGAACACAGGAGCTGCTGATGAAACAGACTGATGGTTAAATCAGTGTTTTTGTCAATGGGGTCTGGTGGGTTTGAAAGCGAGCGATGTAACAGCTGTTTCTGGTTTTAAAGAAAGCATCTTATTCTTCGACATGATCGCCTATCTCTGTAGGAATCCTTTGTGTAATGCTCTCAGACAATTAGAAAACATTTCTAAGCTCATCAGTGGCACAAAGAGTACAGCGGATGTACTTACTCATATATTGACGCCAAAGGATTACATTGCAGTCGTTATAGTTTCTCTCGTGGCTGCTGAAGAAATCGACTTGAATTCTTAAATCTTCATATCTATGAGTGATTTAGAGCCCAGAATATGTTCAAAAAGCTTCCCTCTTTTAACCGTCTTAACTTTTAATTGGATTCGTTTAGGAATTTAAAGGATAAGGATCCGATTAGTGGATACAAAGTGGATTTAGTGGCTCATTAAATGAGATTGAACTCAGACCATTCGTGCATGTTTTGGCTTCACGTCGTCCTGTTTTCGTTTCGACTGGAAGTTATCCGACACTCTCAGCTTCTCCTCCTTTTTCTGACCCGACACCTTCAGTTTCCTCTGAGCACACACAGGAGAGTTGCTGTTCTCTCATCGAACTGATCTGGTTTTCTCGTTTCTTTTCAGTCACCTCCCCCTCCTCGTCCCCCTCCTCGTCCTCATCGTCCTCAAACAGTAGCTCCATCAGCGTCCTGACCCTGGAAATATCATCTCTCCTTAAATAAAGTCTGAGCAGGAAATTAAGCGGCGGAGCAGTTTTTTTCCATCTCTGCAGCCTCGGAGGAAACATCACAGGGCGTGCGGCTGTTTCCTGGCTGTCAGCAGGGCGTCAGAGGGGGAGTCTCACCTGGGACACGGGTGGGGGTCCATGTCTCCGGCGCTCAGCATGAGGGGGCTCTGACTGAGGAGGCTGCAGCGGGAGATTTTTGGAATAAAAGCTGGTTGAAACGCGAGTAAGGAAAGGAGCATGGGGAAGGAGCAGGACCTGCTGCAGGCGGTGAAGAGCGGAGACCTGCAGTCCACTCAGAAGCTGCTGTCCAAACTGAAGAACAACAGGAACAGTGAGTACCACTCATCCAGAGGCTTTTATTGTGAAAAATCAAGCCGCAAACATGCATCTACTTTAACACAATGCAGCTTACACATTCATGCATCAACAAAAACAACATACATAACAGTAAAATGACTTCACTGCCAATTTCCACACACTTCCTGCACGCCAAGGTCCGTCAGCGCTGCGCAATACGCCGTCGTTCACTTCCTCTCTAATACTCAATGCTCCTGTTTTACAGCGAGCTCCACTGTGTGTCTCCGGAGCGCACCATCAGCGTCACAACGCTCTGCTATGTGTCAAATCAAGCTGAACAGAATAGATCAGCACGGACAGGAAGTCAGACAATGTAATGCACAGACAGAGCGTTCAGTCAATTTTCAAAATAAAACACAATGTACAGGTCTTCTCTATTTTTCCTGAACTTCCCCAACTACCAAGGTGCATGAAGAGAGAAAAGCTCCTGCAGCACTTTGTAGTATGAAGATTAAAACTTTATCAGCTTTATTAGGACAAAACATTTTCGGCTTGTGGCCTTCCTCAGGGTCTTCAAGAAGCAGCCAATGAGGCACCTGCAGCGGAGGGCTGATTAGATGAGTTGGTTAGACCAATGACAGTTGGTTACCTGCCTGTAAAACTAACCGCTACTTTAAATAGTTCATCCCCTCTACGATCAGATTACTGAATGCTCCTTAACGAGTTTATCTTTTGGCGCCACATATCTTCTTTTTTCTTTTATTTATTATTTTATTTGTCTGATCACTCTGGTGTGTTTTCATTTTGTCTTCGGTCTTCTGACTTTTAATCAGTCTGTCCAATATCAGTGTCTCCTTTATCTATGTTTTAACTCCTTGTGTAGACTAATCTGTTGCTTGTACGTCAACTTGTACGTCAATTGCCCCAAGTGGGATTAATAAAGTTGTTTGAATTGAATTGAATGAGCACTGACAGGGAGGCGAGGGGAGGGTCCAACCAAGGCTTGAGTGACACCATGTTTGGCCGATAAGTTGAAAACAGAAGCCAAGGTGACGGTTTAGAGTCTGCACAGGGATCTTGAAGAATGAAACAAAAAGGCTTGTGCAGGACTCTGGAAGAAAACACCGAACCTCAGATGTCTTGCGTAGTCCGCTGGTTGTGAATGTGTATAAATGGGATTAAAATACTAAAGCTGTCAGCGTTAATCCAGGTATAATTAAAGTCCCAAATGAATGCATTACCTTTGTTCAGCGGCGTTAATCGCGTGTTATTCTTTTCCCCGAAGGCGGATCCAGTGTTCTGTTTTGTTTATTTCAAGTCTGTCAAGTTGAAAAATCCTGACTTCTGGATTTGTGCTTCTTCAGCTGATTGGTTGGCTGAGGTTTTGCCAAATTGCCGTCGGTTGCAGACGTCTTTCACCTGTCCTCATGTCTTCACTGATGTCTGTTTGTCTGTGTGGAATCATAACCTTTGTACACAAACTTGCACTGTTTTGCTTAATGAGCAGCTGTCTCGTACTGTATTATATTTGCGTTGGTGTCGTTGCTATCAGCTGGTTATCTCTGCAGACTGATGTGACAGCAGCTCTTGTTTTGTCGCTGATCCGCTGCAGGTTTCCTCCTCAGCGGCTGTGGAGGCGTCGACTTGCTCAAACAAGCTTTTTTTTTTTTTTTGCTGAGTTTTGTCTCCTGCTGCCGTCACAAACAAACGTTGATATCAGTCAGTTCAGACGTGACTCAGGCAGTTACTCCTCCAGAACACACACACACACCTTCAAATGTCGAGTAAAAACTTTTTAATAGACATGTCACCAAGATCTGATTGAAGTATAAAACATGCATGGAGGAACATTTGACCCGCTCCTTTCTCTCTTGACGGACGTTGATGCCTCTCCGCCTGAGAAAAGGGGGCTCCTCTGAGGCCCCCGGGGGCCAGCAGGAGGTCAGTTTGTATCGGGCAGATAACCTCTCACCTGACTCTGTGACATCCAAACATAACATCCAGCTTGAACAGTGACCTCTGATATCTGCAGGAGAAGTAAGAGAGGGTCAGGAGGTGAAGATGCAGGCTGTTTACCGAACATGGACGGGATGTTGGAGGCTGTGATCTCTGATGTTCACACTGAGGAAGGCTCTAAAAGTCACTTATTAAACGTAATGTGTTCAGCTTCTCCTCCTTAACGTGCTGCAGCTTCGCTCTAAATGCATCGGGCTGTAAGACACTGTGGATGTTGAAACACACAAATCATAATTGTTTGCAGCAGCATGACGGAGCATGAAAACAGGCTGAAGTTTGGGTGTGACAGAGTCAGACTTTGGCAGCATACAACCCCAGGATTCATTTTAAAAATGCAGCTTTCTGTTATCAGAAGAAGAAGATTCTTATTGGGTAACAGAAGCGCACACACAATGTGAGAGGAAAACTTAAAGATCGGGGAGAGAAGATAATTCAGTCCGACAGTTTATCCAGGATCATGTTTGTTTGAGAGAGAAGATATTTCATAGATTTTCATGCTCTGCTGATATTGGAGCTTTATGATGGTTTTAAAGATGGCGGACATCTTTGGTTTGAAGCGAGGAGCAAGGACACATCAGCCTGTCATATCTCGAGTCATAACAGATATCAGTTAGCGAGTCCTAACTTTCTGAGAAGAGAAAAAGAAATGGCACCTCTGTACATTAATTTCAGATCTTCAGACATTTTTTAACCGAAAGCTCTTTGGAGAGAAACCGAGGGAGCACTGTCTGAAGTTTGCAAAATATGTTGGCGACGTTTTGGTAGTGAAACGCTCCCGACATGTTTGTGCAAATCAGACGGTGTGTAGGAGTTTTGCTGCAGTTTCTTTAAAATTGAAAACAAGAAATGACGTATTATTAGAAGCCCAGGACTTCGTATCAGTATCAGCATCGTTTGTACTCGTATCATATTGAAGTTTAAAAGTTCTGATACGGGGACGACCCTTTTCTGAATGCAGCTTCATCTCAGTGTCAGCGGCAGCCGGTGTAGACCTGGATCCAGATCAGGGTGTAGATGTCTCCTCTGCCAGCTGACGGGTCGCCCTGCTCCCTCGGGGGACTTCCTGCAGACTGTCACATGACCCCCACCCTTTGTTCTCCACCTCAACACACCCGATCCATCACCTCGCACGTTACTCGATCGCCCTGTTCCCCCCCATTGTTACAGCCGGCACAATGATCGGCCCTCTGCGTTGTGTGTTCTCTCCCAGGAGAACGGGCAGGTCCTCATTTTTAAAGCTCGTTAAATAACAGTTAAATATCAGCATCCTCTGTTTTTTGTCTTTTTTTAATTTGGGACATTTAATCTGATTTTTTTTTTTAGAGGACGTTTGACTCTAACTGTCCTCCTGACATCTGGTGCTTTCAGTGTCTCCCCCCAGCAGCTATCACCCAAATCACAAGGAGGTCCCAGATGGTGCCCAGTCAGGATTAAGAGGAATTATAGCATTTGGATAGGAGGGGTCGGGGGTGGGTGGGGGTGGGGGGGGGGGGGGGGGGGTTGTGTATCAGATGCTGTGGCATCCCATTCTCATAGCTCTGCTGTTTACAGTCAGCACACTGTGACTCCTCTGCTCTGTTGAATTAGGACTTAATGGACTAATCTCATAACCTCAATTTAGCTCTAAAAGCATTCTTTCAGAGGAGGAGTGAACACTGGGAGAGCTGGGAGAGCTGGGAGAGCTGGTTTTAGGACTTTGTAAAGCAACAGACAGACCAAAACTGTCCGAGGAATTTCACAAAAAGTTTTTTTTATCGTCGCAAAAGTAGAGACAAATATTAATGCAACATATTTAGAGCAGCCAGTATGTCCTCCTTCTAACTTTAGATTCTGCTCCTGAATGCTCTGGATTTGTTTGGACCAGAGAAGGTAGGCGCTTTTAAGGCGACCCCTCACACACGGCCATTTTGGACACCCCTCGGTTTGCCAGATATGAGAGCAGTTATCAGGTCAACAGGTGTTGCAGCGATGGAAGCGGGTCAAGAGAAGTGGTTCAGATAGAAGTGATTGTACCCAACCTAAAAAGCCTCTGCATGTTTCTAATAAGCTCCACGAGCAGAAACGTGCTCAAACTAGGATCAATATTGGAGATGCTTTTGAAAAATGGAGAGAGGTTAGAACACAGAAAGGTTTACAGACCCATGCAGAGCTGGATAAACACTGAAGCTTTCCTTTAACTTTGCATCAAGTGATTTAAATAATAAAGAGATGATTAACTCTGAGGGAAACTGACCAGCCGTATACCTGACTATCACAAGATAATAAACCCCTTTAAAGCTGTAATCCCCCTCCTCTGCTTTAATGTTTAAGTGTTTATATTATAATCTGACGGAGACATTTCAACCTCCAACCAAAGCAGATAAAAGCCTCTTTAGCCTGGAACATCTCCATCTGTCTCCTCTAACAAAAGGAGGTGTTATTATTGACCCGGAGGAGCCATGTCTTCTTCTGAAGCTCATCAGTGTCCCATTATATACGAGCCCTCGTAAACCTGTCGTCTCTCTCTATGAAAAGCCAGCCGTTGAGAATGAAACAAAAAAAACGGTGAGCGGCGTGTCGAAGGGGTAGGGCGGGGGGGCGGGGGTGGCGGGGTAGAGAGAGGAGGGGAGACTAAACGCCCCACTCTGGATGTCTGCCGTCTCCTCCTCTCTGGACCGGATTCTCTGCCATGTTTTATTCATGAGTTTGGGTTCAAACTCGACTCAGCCAATCGTGCTCCACAAAATCCTGCTTTTTTTCTGAGCGCTGCTGGCAGAGCGGCCGTCTTCTTCTGGACTTTTTTCACACAGCTGATCCTCACAGCTTCAGCCCTTTGGGATCCTGATCACCTCAGAAAGCTTTCCCTCTTTTTGAATCCTACACACGTTGAAGTTCAGAATGAAACCCGTCCTCTTCACGGTGAAACTCAAAATATGAAAGTAGCATCACCTCGTCATGAGTTGGTTTTATATGGACAGGTACCACAGGAAGTGTACGGTTATTCACGTGGGGAAAAAGTTCCATACATATAGAAACTGAAATGATAAAAGAACTCACATATCAGACTGAAGGGTGACTGAGAAGGTCTCCATTATTTTAATCACAGCAGACGTACGGCAGCTTCCAGTAGCAAGTTCTGCTTCATTATGCGGCTGTTTTTGACGTAACATCTGGTGTTACCGTGGCAACGATAAACATTTTGTGTCTGTCACGGCCGCTGCCACGACAAAACACGTCTCCTCGATTCCTTATGGTCGCACAACACATTTTGAGACGTCATTTTGTTGACATTTTACTTGGCATTTTTAATGATTTTCTAACCTGATATCAACAAAATGATTCATCCAGACTCTGAATTATAGAAAGAGCGAGACTGTGAGAGGAGGCTCGGTCGTCAAAATGAAAGCTTCTCATGCTGCTGCAGCTTCCTGAACATGAACTCATCTCTCAGGTGGAGAAAAAAAAGTGCTTCTCTGACTTTATTTTTTTAAAAATGCATCGCTGAGATTTTGGACGGGGTTTGGAGTGATTTTTCTTCCTCGAGTTGCTTAATGAACGCTGACCCAGATTCACAAACTCGTCTTCCTCCAGAAAAAGCCATTTACTGCAGCGTTTATTGTGCAAACCTCGCTCTCTGCTCTCTGCTCTCTGCTCGCTGTCATATTCTGCTTTTCCCTGCTGACAAAAGGGGAAAATCTGAGTCACTTGACATGCCTGGATGTAATTTGAACATATTAGGACTTTCACACTCAACAGGACGACTCTTTCTCAAATCGTGTTCTCTGCTCGGAGGAAGAAAAAAAAAAGGGTCAAACACAGGAGAGCGTTTGTTCAGCCGGTCGGTCGCTTCTCACTGTGAGTGTTGCAGGAGTTCAGTGGGACTCTTGCCTGCTCTACTTCCACCCCTCATCTCCAAAACAGAAAGCTATAAAGCAACGGGATAACGAGGAGGGAAGTTTCCACTCGCCTGCAGACTCGGCCTAGATTCAGGAGAACATTTAAAAAAAAAAAAAAAAAAAACTTTCAGACGGTCCGTGAAATTCTGCCTCTGTGTTTGAGCCGATAGTGTTTGCCTGTCAACTCTGCTGTTGGTGTGTTAAATGTTTAATTAGTCCACTAAATACACAGGATGCCTATAGGCAGGCCGGCATACCTCCTGAGCAGGGAAACAAAGCTCCTGTGTTTGCTGCTGAGGGGTCCCTCAGGAGCCCTGAATGTCTGGGGTTCTGTCCTGACTCTGAGGAGGAAGAGAAAACAACAAGGACTTAAGATTTAAAGAAAGCACTCTTTAGGGTCTGCAGTTAGTTTAACTCAGACTTAACCAGACCTAACTTAAAGGGATACTTCACCCATTAATCTTTGTATCATTAGAAACCTGGTAGTATTTTTGAATGGTCGTGCATCCCGCCCTCATTTTCCCCTGAGATGTGAAATCTTTGTATTTCTGAGTCTGTAAAGGAGCTTCTGATGATTTTTGCGTCACTGGAAGCTGTTGTGGTTAGCGGGGTGAAGCTACAACGCTAGTTCCTCATATTTTCGACCACTGAAGCTACAGACCAATCACAGATCAGTGGGTGGGAACTCACTCCCAGAATCAAAACTTAACGTCCGCCATATTGCTTGGAAGCTATGCTAACAGGCTCTGTGGAGAAAAAATCTAAATATAGCGGCGAGACGGCTGCTGCGACAGGCCGGTCTTGTGTCTTGGCTGGCCGCCGCTAGCCGCTGGCCACCACTAGCCGGCGATCAAATTTCCCTCTGGGATTAATAAAGTACTTCTGATTCTGATTCTGACCTTAGTGGGCGTGGCCTATGGTGCTGTGCATTCTGGGATTTGGTGTCTCTCATCCACATGAGCCAAAAAGACACTTTCTGCCTTTTCTCGGCCAAGAAGGAATCAAAATTTATTTCACATTTCTACATATATGACCCAACGTCAACACAGATTCATGTTTCAACAGGTGAAGTATCCCTTTAAAGGAAGATAAAATATAAAGTAGGACTTAAACTGCGGCCTGCACGGAGCAGACATGCTTCTTTCCCTCTTGAGAGTTTTGCTCTAATTAACTCAACAGTTCAGGTCCTGGTTTTCAGTTAAACTAGTTAACCCTCACAGGTTCTCAGCGCCTGTGGGACGTCTACTGAACTGCTGCTGAACCGCTTGCTCTCGTGTCGCTCGTTGTTTCTCCTCCTTACAAACACACGTTCTCTGTTTATAATTAGATCACTCCCTTCCAGTATAACCTGCCTCTGAGCGCGCTCACAGCCGCCTCGTTTTTTAACTTTTTATAGTTGCTTTGAAATGAAAACAAGACGGTAATGAATGTAGTTGGAGGCTCCGTCCTGTGTGTATTGTGTGTGTGTGTGTGTGTGTGTGTGTGTGTGTGTGTGTGTGTGTGTGTGTGTGTGTGTGTGTGTGTGTGTGTGTGTGTGTGTGTGTGTGTGTGTGTGTGTGTGTGTGTGTGTGTGTGTGTGTGTGTGTGTGTGTGTGTGTGCTGTGTGGTGCGGTGTGCAGCAGAGTAAAAGGCTGCTGGTGTTTTTCTTTTTATTCGGTGAGTTATGTAACCGAGGGTTCTGCACTCAGCTCTCATGATGGGGAGGTTTTTCTCAAGGCTTTCTTTCTTTTTTTTTTTTTTTTTTATGTGCACAGCTCGGACGTCCCATGACTCCAACACGTGATGATTGTATGAAACGACAATGAGTGCATCCTGTCAGGTTTTCAGACCATAAACACTGGGAGCGACGCCTCTCTGAGGTCGCTGCATAACCACAACAGAGTCTTTCTGCTGGCTCTGGCTTTGGGGTTTATCGACAACATTCAAACACACTCGACTTGGTCAGAGATTGAACAATAAACTCCTGACCTCTCGTCTGTCCTGTGCGCTTCATGCAGGCCATGTGGGAATCACCTGAGGGCTGACGATGCCTTTTTTATTATTTGTATTGATACTTGATTCAGGCTGTGACCCTGATGTGTTTGTAAGTTTGATGTGTCTCGATACATGCAAACAAAAGAGTCACCAGCATCACTTTTAAAGGTTATATTTTTGCCTTTATTAGAGAGGGCAGCTGAAGAGAGACTTGAACCCTCGACTACTGCCTCTGTACATGGGGCATGCATCATAACCACCAGGCTATACGGTGCCCCAACAGCATAACTTAAAGGCAGGGTTGGTCATTTCCTCCAGATCCACTTTTTAAAGTTTTGGTGTAAATTGTCTTTAGGTCCTGACAGACATTAATAACTCAGGTTCTCTGAAATGGAAACAAAGAAAATCCATCATCTGTATCAGTTTGTAAGTCTGTAAAAACTTCAACCAATGTCTGCCACGAGGTACCAATCTGATGAACCAATCAGACGCCTCCCTGTCTCCGTGCTCGCTCTCTACCTCTTGCGTGCTCTAGCTCACACTCAAAGCATGAGCTGAGGTCTGTTGCTGGAGTAAAGGCGCTTGTGCATGTGAGTGAGGGGGCGTGGCTTTTGAGGGAGCACAGAGGGGAGGGGCTAGGTGCAGACGTAGCACTGAGGGGAATGCTACTTTCTAAATCATGCTAGGGCTTTATCGACACTTTATCTGCTTGGAAACATGCTGCGAAAAACTCGGCAAACATCCCCAGGGCTCTCTCTGATAGGTCATCTTTTCACATTAGTCGTAGTAGTAATTTATTTCGGTCAACATACAAAGTTCTGGAGTAGGAAATGCGCAGAAATGATAGAACAAAAATACAAAATCCACAAAGGCATGTGCCAAAACAAGAAAAAAAAATCATTTTGATCGAAAAGGTGTAGGCTGAAGCTTTAGCTTATTATACCTACCCTTAATACAAATCTCATTATTTAAGACACGACTAGTTTGGTTACAACAAAACAAAACATATCAGAACAAAATTTGTTCCAAGAATTTCTTTCAAAATAAAAGGAACAAACAAAAAACAAAACAGAAGTCACACTCACAAAAAAATAATCAAACCGACCTTTTATATTTGTTAAACACCATTTTTTAAAAACAAATATTTAAATCTGGAAAGTGAACTACACATTCTTAATTCCATGTCATAAGTATTCCACAAGTTAACCCCTTTTACTGAAATACACCTGTTCTCTATGTTTGTCCTTACCTTTGGTTTTTTATACAGCTCATACTTAGAGGAACAGCTAAACCTCTATTTATTTGTTTGTATTCTTTGCTAAATATAATGCATGTACAATATTTAGCCCTGTGTTAATTAAGGTGCAGAAATTGCACTAATGATGAAATTTGCAGCCCTGATGTTAATAACGTTGTTTTGTCTCTATGGTTCAGATCTGTGTTGTAACGTTTGTGTCGGCTCTCAGCAGCAGTTTCTCTCAGGATTAAGGAGGCCATGTTTTTCTGGACAGATTTCTCATCTTCTTATGTTCGGCAGTGCGTCTTTTCTCTGACTTATTATAAGTTCTGATTTTGTGTCTGAAGAACATTCCCACCGCTGAGCATGAGAGGAATTTCAGAGAGCCCTAATTTAGGTCAGAATTGTGGTAAGCTGCTAAAGATGGAGTTATTTTCTTCTCTGAAGAACTTGGCTGGTGCGTACAGAAAAGTATGTTTCTCTCCAGGTCTGCTTCTCTCAGGACTCTTTTTTAAAAAACCCTCAAAGAGAGCTTTAGGACGTCTGCAGTTTGATACTCAGCGTGACGTCCAACTCACAGCTGTGTGCACCCGAGCTGCTCCAAGTTTTTAGCTTATTTTCTTCCCTTAAAAAAAAAAAATCCCCCCCGAGCTGTCTCTGTGCCAGCCATTGTCCCGGCTGCAGCAGCGTGAATGCAGAGCGGAGAATGGAGGCGGTGATGTCATGGTGTCGGTATGTGTGGACCCCGTCGCAGCACCTTCGAGCCCCCTTTTTTTTTCTGAGGCCGGAATTTGACTCCGGCGTGCAGAGAGTTTCCTGAAGTTAGCAGCCGATGACAAAGAGGGGGGGGGGAAAGAAGGAGAGAGTGGTGTGTGTTGGTGTGTGTTGGTGTGTGTGTTGGTGTGTGTTGGTGTGTGCTGGTGTGTGCTGGTGTGTGTTGGTGTGTGTTGGTGTGTGTTGGTGTGTGTTGGTGTGTGTTGGTGTGTGCTGGTGTGTGTTGGTGTGTGTGTGTACTGGTGTGTGTTGGTGTGTGTTGGTGTGTGCTGGTGTGTGTTGGTGTGTGTTGGTGTGTGTGTGTACTGGTGTGTGTTGGTGTGTGTTGGTGTGTGCTGGTGTGTGTTGGTGTGTGTTGGTGTGTGCTGGTGTGTGCTGGTGTGTGCTGGTGTGTGTTGGTGTGTGTTGGTGTGTGTTGGTGTGTGTTGGTGTGTACTGGTGTGTGCTGGTGTGTGTTGGTGTGTGTTGGTGTGTGTTGGTGTGTACTGGTGTGTGCTGGTGTGTGTTGGTGTGTGTTGGTGTGTGTTGGTGTGTACTGGTGTGTGTTGGTGTGTGTTGGTGTGTGTTGGTGTGTGCTGGTGTGTGCTGGTGTGTGTTGGTGTGTGTTGGTGTGTGTTGGTGTGTGCTGGTGTGTGCTGGTGTGTGTTGGTGTGTGCTGGTGTGTGTTGGTGTGTGTTGCAGCGCTGCCAGCAGACTGGCTGCTCTTTTCCCAGCGAGGCTTTAAAGAAAACTTCAAACAGACTCAGTGAGAAAAAGAAGAGAGGGGAAGTCAGACGGAGCGGGCTTAATTATATATTAGCTTTTGTCACAGTGCAGTTTGTTTGATCAATCAAAGTTAAACCTCTTTTTCTTTTTGTCGTGCATTTGTACGTTTCCTAAAAGTGTTTACAGTTGTTTTGTTTTCCATTAATCTTGATTGAATCAGACACTCTCCTGAGAGACTTCATGGAAATCAAGATCTTGATGTAACATGACTTCATAGAATAGTTGTCTTTGTTTTTGTCTGAGCTGATCTAATCCCCGGTGTCATCATCACCCTGAAGCAATTTATTGACAATAAGTGGATTTATTATCAGCCCCTTTCACCACCTGCCTGGACACTTCCCAGAGTTCCTCTTTCACACGTGTCCCTCGCGCCCGGACGGGAGGATTTGAAGGGATCAGGAGGTTTAAAAAACAAAACAAAAAAACAAGCTAAAAAGTTGTGTTGAGCGACACAAACTGTGAACATGTTCCTCTCTCAGCACCTTGTCGATCTCCCTCGTTTCTCGTCTCTTTCTGTAAACAGCAGAAAGGGAAAAATAGAAACAGGGCGTCGGGGTAAAAATGGCGCATCATGGTGTGCTGCTTCTCGATGTGTCGCTCGCTCATCGCTGTTTGGACACTCAAACAGGAAACGGTGGAATCAAACTGATGTTGTCGCTGACGCTCGCTTGTATCATATGATACCTGATCGGTTCTTTACTACGATAGATCGCTGGTCCCTCCTCGTTTGAAGGTTGACATGCTGCTAGCTTTTTGGTGCTGCATGGACTGTTAATGGAGTGTTTACTTTTGGTGGTGATGCAGAACGGTCGGTGGTGAGGAGGCCATTCTGGTTCACTGATCTCAGTCACTGCTTGTTCACATTATTCTGCTTAAAAACAAACTCTGAATCATTTGAATTTGCTTCTGAGTCAGTTGTCGTCCTGTGTGTGTCGACTGCTGCCTTCACTCCGCCTGAAGGGATCAGAAATGAAAGTTGTTTATGATCTGTGCTCGGTTAATCTGTCATCTTATCTGTGTTACTGTAAGAGGAGGCTCGCTCTGACACACCCAGGCTGACCGCTAAACAGGCATGCCCGGTCACATGCTGCAGGGGGGGTGAGGGGTGAGGGTGGGGGGGAGTTGACTTTGACAGTCCAGAAAGATGGAGGTTTGTCTTCGAGGAAAAGCTCCATTATGAGCAGAGGAACGGGTGTGGTGGAGCTGATCTCACATCCCGCTGAACAATATGTGCCGAGAGCGGAGCCGGTTTTTTTTGTTTTTGTTTTAGGTTCAAACGTGAATGGGAACAGAAAACACACTCATCATCACACACACACACACACACACACACACACACACACACACACACACACACACACACACACACACACACACACACACACTCCACCCAGAGCCACCTCACAGGAAACAAGACAATCAGATGTTGAACTTGGTGTTCAGTTTGAGGAATAAAAGTTTCGTCCAAATTTTTTTTTCTATCTATTCAAAGTTCCTAAATCTTTCTAAGACTTTTAGACTTTGGATCCTCTTCTGTTTCAGATTTCCTTTAGCTTTAGTTTTTTCTGGATTCCTTCAATGGTTTGCAAAATCCCAACCAGTAGGGTTGTGTACCTTTCATTAACTCACTTTTTGATTTTGATCTTTTTGATTCAAAGATGATTTTTGAGTCATATTGCTTCCTGATTGACGAGACACTTTAGCCTGCTGTGCACTAAGAAGCTGCAAATAATACATTTAAAAAGCTCAATAGCATGTTTTCTAGATAATGTTAAAGTCTTGAAGTCTTCTCTCTGTTTCAAACCTGCAGGATTGATAAAGATTGATTTCTATTTTGAATAACTTCAACATGTCGGATCCATTCGTTCCATCAGGAGCTGTCAGATTAGACTTCCTGGAGAATCCCTCGGAGGTTTGTTGCATTTCCCACCCGGAGTCTAAACACGCCGCCCTCCGGGACGCCGAGTGTCTCATTAACAAGCCGCTGTCACATTTCGGATTATTTACAGCTCAGGCGGGTCCACGACCGTCTTCTGTCACCACACTGTAAACTGTCCCATTAGCTTCCATTATGCCCCGGCCTTCATGAGAACGTCTTGTCTCCTCTGGACCGCCTGACGGGTCTCCATCAGCAGAGTGTGAACGAAGCGGTTACAGCTGGATCAACAGACGGGAGGGAGGAGGAGCGGTCTCTGCCTCCTCGTTAAGATCTGTTTACTCCGACCGGATCGCACCATTTAGAGAATCTGTAGTGAGATAAATGTAAGAAAATGAACCTGCAGACAAACAGAGACACAACCATCCGTTTTTCAGACCGCGTTTTAGCAAAAGCACCATAAATGAGGCGACGTCTGAGAGCTCGTTCAGGCTCTGATTTCACACCTGACGTGTCATCATCAATCAGCGGACAACACCTCCTTCCAATTAGCGACTTCTTAAGCTGCATGATTTCCGCTCTCTCCTTCCTCTCCTCTTTCACCGCCAGCTCTGACCTGCACCAGTACTTTCTGCTCTCTCACACAGCTCCATCACCACCACCGTCCCGACCACCTGTCGGCCCCGACTGAGGGGTTTGAGATATCATCCTATCACTCCTTAAAGGGACACTTCACCCATTAGCATTAATCTTTGTATCATTAGAAACCTGGTAGTATTTTTGAATGGTCGTGCATCCCGCCCTCATTTTCCCCTGAGATGTGAAATCTTTGTATTTCTAAGTCTGAAAAGGAGCTTCCAGTGACGCAAACATCATCATTTTGCGTCATCGGAAGCTGTTGCGGTTAGCGGGGTGAAACTACAACGCTAGTTCCTCATATTTTCGACCACTGAAGCTACAGACCAATCACAGATCAGTGGGTGGGAACTCACTCCCAGAATCGAAACTTAACATCCGCCATATTGCGGAAGCTATGCTAACAAAAAAATTAAAACATATAAATGTAGCAGCGAGATGGCTGCTGCCGACAGGCCGGCGCTGGCCGCTGCCTGCGAGGAGTGATTGACTGTCAGTCTTATTTGTGTCACTTTAAAGACATAAAAGTTGAATAAACAGACCAGGGGCTGAGATGTCGGGAATAATGCCCCAATAGATGGAGAGTGTTTGTCCCAGAGTGTTGTTTTTCTGTGAAAGAGAGAGTGTGTGTGTGTGTGTGTGTGTGTGTGTGTGTGTGTGTGTGTGTGTGTGTGTGTGTGTGTGTGTGTGTGTGTGTGTGTGTGTGTGTGTGTGTGTGTGTGTGTGTGTGTGTGTGTGTGTGTGTGTGTGTGTGTGTGTGTGTGTGTGTGTGTGTGTGTGTGTGTGTGTGTGTGTGTGTGTGTGTGTGTGTGTGTGTGTGTGTGTGTGTGTGTGTGTGTGTGTGTGTGTGTGCTGTAACCTGGCCGTGACTCTGTGTCAGAGGAAGACGGGGAGAGGGGGTTGTGTTGTGTTGTGTTGAGTGGACGCAGGCTCTCCAGGCGTGGAGCAGCTCTCAGGAACAAAGCTTTCAGGACTCGGAGCAGAGCAGGGGCCCCTTCTTCACTTCCTCTCCTTCACTATTGTTCCACAGAGCGAGAGAGCATCCACCCCCCACCCACCTCGAGTGACAGACTGATACGAGCAGAGACTCGAGCTATCTGTTCAAATCAATTCTTGTTTTGTGTCCACTAAGGACGTTTTTTGAGCTGGCAGCGGCATACTTACTTTCCACCCTCTAGAGTGGATGCTCACTCAGGTCACCATGTGGTGGACTCTGAAGCTTCAGTGTTTATCCAGCTCTGCATGGGTCTGTAAACCTTTCTGTGTTCTAACCTCTCTCCATTTTTCAAAAAGCATCTCCAATATTGATCCTAGTTTGAGCACGTTTCTGCTCGTGGAGCTTATTAGAAACATGCAGAGGCTTTTTAGGTCGGGTACAATCACTTCTATCTGAACCACTTCACTTGACCCGCTTCCATCGCTGCAACACCTGTTGACCTGATAACTGCTCTCATATCTGGCAAACCGAGGGGTGTCCAAAACGGCCGTGTGGGGGTGTGTCTTAAAAGCGCCTACCTTCTCTGGTCCAAACAAATCCAGAGCATTCAGGAGCAGAATCTAAAGTTAGAAGGAGGACATACTGGCTGCTGCATTGTTGTCAGAGAAGCCAGCACTTCAACATGTTTCCTTAATGATCAGAGAGTAAGATACCTTTATCGTCAAATGTAAACATGCTGATGATGCATTGACTAAATACTTTCAGTCTTTCTGCACCTTTGGTCTTGTTTTCTCTTTAGAAAGCATTAGTCTTATCACTTCAAGAGGAGATAATGAAAATATTCCAAACATTTTCAGTTTCCTCTCCTCAACCAGCAGGAATTTCTTGCTTATTTTTGTTAAGCATGAACTGATTTTGATTTGGTCCTCTTTACTCAGTTCTGCAACCTGTCGGCCATCTTTCCTTCACTATTTTTGACCAAACTAAGAATCTGTCCTGTTCCCCAGCGGTGTGAGAGCCCGGCGCCTCCCTGCTGCTTTGTTTCTGACACTTTTTATCAGCAGGTCAGAAAAAAAACAAACTGATGGCACAGACGTCACGCGAAACGCAACAGAGCCGATAAGAGCCGCCTCACTCCTCCGTCACCGTCCTCCTCCAGATGTCTCTGAACTACATGACCCAGCACTTTTACCGCCTCTGGAGGAATGTAAACAACTAATTCTACAACGTCAGTAAACGTCAGCACAATCACAAATCTGTTCAAAATAAGGAGGAAAAAAATCGAGTGCGTCTTTTTGTTCCTCTGAGGTGGAAATATAAAGTCTCCGGTCTGAGGTTAGGTTTCAGTCTGGAGCTGAGAACTCGATTAGTTCAACTTAAATCTCACTCTTTATAATCTGGAGGAAGTAAACTGGATGAAGACAACTTTTTATGAATGTACTTGAGAAACTGTCCAGAAATGAGATACATTTTAGTACCATGTGACACAAATAAACTCCCACTTCCTTCAGCTAAACTCCGCAAAAGACAGAATGTATCAGGATAGATTTTGATCGATGCAAGAAGCACAGATCTTGCAGGAAAACGTGCTAAATGTATTTATCAGGGAGGCGATTGTGCACAAATCTTCTGTCTCATTCAACACAGGTGAAATGCAGATTTGTTTTGAGATTGCAGATCTTTGTTGATTTCACATTTGAGATCTTGAAGAGAAATCTGCCGTCGAGCAGCTTGAACCCCGACACTCATCAGAAGCAGCAGCAGCAGCAGCAGGACACTAAAAAGTTTATGTTCTGTGTAAAGGTGTCTAATACGCCGAGCGAATCCAAAGCAAACACGTTCTCCAGGTTTTTACATTTACAGCTCTCGGGGTTTCCTCCGGACGAGCTCACAGCTGAGAGATGATTAATTTAGAGAGGAACACACCTCAGGAGTGTCAGAGAGCAGCCAGGTGATCTGTCTCGTCTGTGTGTCTGTGTGTGTGAAGTAGAAAAAACATTACACAATATTAACAGTTCAGTGTTTCCTGCAGAACATTAGACAGTCGAGGTGTTAGCTGGCTTGTCTGCTCGGCGGCTGGAGCTTGACCTTTGTAGTCAGAAAGTGTAAATCAGTGAACTTCTTGTGATGAAAGATACAAAGGAAAACTCAAAGTACTTGGTCTTTTTCGATTCTCTGATTTTTTTTAAATGTTCAAAATCCAAAACAAAAAAACACCAACCAGAATTTACACATTTAGACACTTCAAATCCATTATTACCCCTTTACCTTTTCTGAAGATTATTTCCTTTTTAATATAGATGGAAATGGAAATAACAGGAGCAAAATGTACTGTTTCATACTGAAACATTTAGAAGTGACAGAAAATACAGCAACCGGTATTCCCAGGATACGAGAAACACAGAGAAGGTGCATGCTTTTAGGGGCTATATCTTCATTTTTTGCAGCAAACACAGCGCTCTGTAATTTGTCTAAGTTTGCAGCTACAGACGACAGCATGCTGTTACATTCTGATCGCTGACACCTGCATGACAAGGTGAGATAAAACGGAGACAAGTTGCATTTGAAACAAAGTGACCATACACAATGAAACATTAAACACTTTACAACACGTTTCTCGGTGAAAGCTTGCAAAAAAAAACTTGCATAAAAGTACTTCATTTACTTCCTATTCCTTCAGTTAGAACAGTAATCTGAACGGGGCGTCTGACATCATCCAGAGGATCTCACATGGAGACGCAGGAGGATGTTAATCAATTTGTTCTTGTTGTTTTTTTACGATGGTGGTTAAGCGGCTGTCTTGACTATAAAGCGCTGCGGGGATCGCTGCTGTATCGACCAAAGAGTGGAGAAGAACAGGCGGGCGAGCATTAAAGAGGAGAGGCAGCTTCAGGCGTCTGCTGTGTTCACACGTCGGCTCACCCCGCCTGCTCCACGGAAACAGTTGTAACCTTGCAGACTTTTTTTTCTTTACCCATAAGTCTTCAGGGAGTTTGTTAAATTACAAGATCCTGAAGAGTGTGTGAAGACATTTCATGTAATTCGATCGAAACCAACAGTGAGACAAACTTCTTATTTCTTTATCTGAGAGTTGCAGCGAGTAAACTGATAAAACCTCGTCTCCAGACTTCATGGGAGGAGGGGGGGGGGGGGGTTGTTGGAGCACTACTCGTCTCCCTGCAGAAACCTGACTCTCAGCTCGAGGACACAGCGAGGGGACGAACCTGCTCCTGGATAAGACATGACACGAGCTCGTCTTCGTCTCCACTGCGCCCGCGCTGACGTTCACCCGGCCTCATTCAGTCAGCAGATAACAGGCAGACGTTCCCCCGCTCCCGCTGTGGACAAACACTTCCACCGCCTCCTGTGTTCCTGTGCCAGGCTCTCAGAAGGCCACGGAGGAGGAAGGCGGGGGTGGAGGGGGGGGGGGGGGGGGGGGGAGACGGCTCCTGATTGGTGCCCACGTTTCCCCCTGAGACCCTCCCAAATCTTCAAACAGAACCTGCTGCATCAAACACACCGTCTACTATCTCTACGTGACTCCGCACAAGAGATTATCAGAAAAAAAACAAAGAGAGAGAGGGGCGGTGAAGGCCGGACCAAAAGCTTTAATGATGAGAGCTGCAGCTAAATCAAAGCACCAAAGACCCTTTTACATCAGATTTACATCAGATTTATACGACACCTTTTCACATTAACCAGTTCAATACTTCTCTTATGTGTGATTTTAGATCATGTTTTGGCCTCTTGAAAGAAAATGGGAGAGGACGGCTGTGACGAGCAACCGGGCAGTGTTTCAGTGTCATCATCAGCAGTGGCTAGCGCTAACAAAACAATGATGCTGGCTGAATTGCATGCTACTCTACTCTACTTTCATTGTCTGTCGTCTTTTTTAACTACAGCAAAGTTGCTCCACATTTCATCAATATGACACAAAAAACGTCCGACTCGAGCAAATTTGCTTCCTCAGTTGTTGGTTGCACAGTTTCCATATTGGTACATGTGTAAGAAAAAAACACTTAAAAACACTTAAATGTAGAAATCAAGTATCTCCTCTGAAAATAACTCTGTGAGTCATGACTGTCTACAATGGGTGTAACACCCGAGTCCCACTGTCTGTGATGTTTTCAGAGTCCTATCTTCAGTTTGTTTACATCGCCGGGACGGCCGGCTGACTCCTCCCCTCGTGTATAAAAGTTGTTTAATTGAGGGACTAGAGAAAAGAAGAATAACATACTGTACTCACTGCTTAACTGTGTTTCTAGATCACGCTCATTTCAGGTAAATTTACATGCAGTGTGAAGATACGAGCAGAATAAAGATCGCTAGCATTAGCATGCTAACACAACAATGCAGCGCAAGTTGTTTTGGTTTCATGCTGGTGCTCAAGGGCGACATCTGCTGGATCAAAAAAAATCACATATAAAGACTTTAATGGACATAAATATTAGTTGAAAACTGGAGATTTGTCTTGATTGAGGGCCTGAGTCTGACCAGAAGTTTAAGACAGTATCTGGACCTGAAGGGGAGCAGGTTTAGACCCTCTCTGAGTAGTAATATTATCTTTGTGTCCGCTAACTGTTGGCTATGTGTATCCGCAGCATCATGTCAGCTGACATGTGTTGTCAGGTTGTGTCTGGTTTCAGTTTTCCTCTAATAACCAGATGAAGGCGTGTTTCCGTCTTTTTATTGCTGCTCTCTTTATATTTAGACCCTGAGATGTAATCTGCTGCCTGAATCTAAAGTGGAGCCCGCTGCTGAGTTTCAAGCAACATTTTCTGACTGCAGTGTTTTGGAGGACGTCCAGCGTTCATGACAGAAACATATATTTAGTGCCGAGCTGGCTGCTGCTTGGCCTCCAACACTCCACCACAATGAGAGGAGAGGAGCTGTCGTCTGTTTACGGCTTTGTCAAAAGAAACAAAAAGAAGGCGTGGTCTGCAGACGTTATAATCACACAGTTCATACTGACAGCGGGTGTTTCTTTTTGTAGTTTGTAGACTTTTTAACAACATTTCAGCCTGAATCAGATCCGTCCTAAATGTGCAGACTCCTGCAGAACCTCCTCCTCGTCCTCTCGGTGCATTCTTGTGGCAGCAGACGTTAAACTTTCAGCTGAAATGATAAAAAAGTGAAGCTGGACTCCAGCTCTGCTGCCGCCTCGCTCCACCAACAGCCTCAAAAATAACCTTAAACAAATGTGCAGCAGATGATGACGGCCTTCAGGAGACCACTAGAAACAATATTTAGAATCGACCCGGTGGTTATTTCTGTCGGGCGGGGGGAGGTTTAATTCTGATTCACCGTCCAGCAAGAACAGACAATCCTCTCTAAAACCCTTGTTCATTTCATTTCTCATGTCAATCAAACATGTGAAGGCCTAGTTCATTTAGTACACAGAGCGAGTGGTGGACAAAAAATACAAGATACTGATGGTGTTGTCAGAACTGCAAAAAACTCCTGAAAAATTCCTGAAATTTGGAAGGTGAGCTGCATGTTTGTACGCTTATGAACTATTTTTTTAACCACAACTTGAACTCCTGAACTTCTGAAAATGTCGTTTGTGATGGGCTGCAGCAGAATTTTCACCGTGATTTTATCCGGTGAACTGTTCTAGAAATGTTCAGGAGTGCATGTGTGAATAAGGCTATAGTGTCCTTTGTGTACTTAGTAAGGCAGACTGATGTATGGAATAATCCCAGACTGACAGGGACGATGATTTAGCTGTTTTCACACATGCACTCCTGAAAATTTCTAGAAAATTTAAGGAGCTCTAGAGGGGGCGACTCTACTGGAGGGGTGGCAGAAAAGTCTTGGTGAAAAAGGTGTCACAACATGCAGCTCACCCGGACAAATTCAGGACACTTTCAGGAGTTTTCTGAATGTATGAACTCTTTACATGAAGCAGCTAAATGAAGCAGCCAGGTCTCCCCAAAATATAAAGTCATCAAAGTGAATATTCCTGAATACTTCCAGCTGTGTTCTCTCATTTGCTCACCCCAACTTCTTATGTGGAAACTTCACAGGGCTTGTAGAGAAAAGTCAGGTTGAAAAAATCTGCTTTTTGCGTTCACACATGCCCCTCACCCCAAAAATCTCAGTTGTGAACACGGTGAGTCTTTTGGTAGATGAGTAGACCGGAGGAGATGATAACCAGGCTTCAGTTTGAACTACGAGTGTTTCAGTGGTCCTTGCAGTCTTCTGTGTTATGAAGTGGAGACTTTTAATGAGCAGAGACGGTTTCCTCACCCGGCTGCCTTGTTTAGTTTGAGTCTGGGTTTACATTTTTTTGTCTGATTTATTCCCATTAATTATAAAAATCCAGGTCATTATCAAAGCAGCACTCCAAACCCAGAGGGGAAGCCTGCTGAGTTTTTAAACACTTCAAAAGCCCCATTGTTGTGGAGGAGGGGCGGCGGTGGGGGGGTTAATTTTCGGAGGGGCAGGGGCATGGAGACGTTGGGGACGACATGCAGCCGTGTTTAAAGGCTGAGCTGAGGAGGGTCTGCAGGATTCTGCTGGTTTACACTCTTGTTTCTTAAAAACAATTCTCTGTGATGTTAATCGGGATGCTAATTTTGGCTAGCAAAGAAACCAGAGAGATTTTTAAAGCAGCTCAGTCATCCCTTCTGGGCCTCCGTACATGTGAGGTGTTGACTCTGTCCTCTGACTGGATTCTGGAGTAGATATAATTCAGCGATTGGATGCCATTCAAACTAGCAAATATTGCAGACATAGCATTTGTGTGAGGGGAAACACCAAGCGGAGTTGGCCTGCTTCCTGTTGGGACAACCAGGTGCCAAACACCAGTGGTTAGCTTCTGCTAGCGTGCTAAAATAATAGACTTTTCTATCACAGGAAGTGTGATATTCTCAGGTAGCTTGCAGTCCAGGTACAAGCAGATAACTCAGAGGAGTAACTTCTAGATATGACTTTGGATTTGGTGCCAATATTTTTTTTTAGAAAAGCCTCCTCAAAAAGGGAAGGCAATGCTTTAAAAAAAACCTGCACCACAGCAAAGGAGCAGGTTCAGGTCAGGGTGCTACTCTTATGTGTAAATGTGACTGGTTCAACTGGCAGACAGGAGACAGTTTCCCAGTAAGAGAGGACCAGACCTCACTCAGGGAAATATGTGGATGTTTCCCGCGGAGGCACCTGATCATAAATCCTCCTCCTTGTCCCTCTCTCTGCTGGACCTCCTGAGGAAGCGTCATTAGCCTTTGACCCCGGTTTGACCTCTGTGGTTGGGTCATGTGACGCTCGGCTGCAGAGACACTGAAGAATTAAAGTCACTTTGATCTGCCGGCTTCTCCTTCTTCTCCACCGTCTTAACTCAGGGTGGGAAGCTCAGGATCCTGCTGGCTGTTTGCATAAACACTTTAAGGGCATATGAACCCCCCCCCCCTCCCCCTCCCCCGCCCCCGCCCTGAGCTGAATGTCAAATAAAAAACATCCGCCATGTGAATACAGTGAATCGTGTCTGCGAACACAGTCACAGTTTGTAAAAAAGTTTCCGAGTCAGACGTCCAGCAGCTCGTCCTCACATCGCCTCCCACTCACTGGCACGTTAAAGCGTGGATCCTCTCTGACAGGCCGGGCTCTGTTCAGTACAGCGGTGTCTAATCAGCATGTCATTATAAATCCACGGTCAATGACTCTGCAGAGAAAGTCACAGCGCTGCATTCAGCCTGCTCACAGTGAGAGTCAGACTGCTGCTTCTGAATCATCACACAATCACAGATCTGTGTGCACAAGGCAGGCACGTCATGAAAAGTTCCTGCAGTCACATGATTCCTGAAGAGAACTGGTTTCTAGTAATCCAGACACTCAGGACTATCGGTCAAAACAACAACAAAGTGACTTATTTTAAAAAGTCCTCTGGAGTATTTGAATGTCTCACAATCCAGCCGACAGCAGGTTTTAAGAATCTTAAAATCCAAGTCAGTCCAAATCAGTTGTTTTGGGGTGTTGATGGTCTAGTGCAGGGGTTCCCAAACTTTTCATCCCGCGACCCCCAAAATAACGATGCGAGAAACCGGGGACCCCTTCTGTCCCTGGAAGTGGTTAAAGCATAACGGTGCACACAGCAGCACGCACTAATGGGCCGATCCAAACACTGACATGAGAACAATAATAAAAAAATACAGCAGGCTTACATGCCAACATTTATGTATGTGATTTCACAATAATGGTTAAAATATGTCATTTCAAGTCATTTCCAGTTTGCATTTGTTTTTGGAAGGCAACTCACGACCCCCCTCCCAGTGTCTCGCGACGACTCCCACTTTGGGAACCACTGGTCTAGTGGTTGGTTCATGCACCCCGTGTACAGAGGGTATAGTCCTCGAAGCGCGTGGCCCGGGTTCTAATCCGGCCTGTGGCTCCTTTGCCAAAGCAGGTTGAGTAACAAACTCATTGTAAAGAGAATTGGGATGGGGGGAGACGGGATAAGATGCAGGAAGGATTTCTTAGAGAGTCTGGCGTCTGCTGCCGGGACAAGACCTCCAGGGCTTCTAACACGAGGTCAGCGACATAACCGCTGAGCTGTCCGGCGTCCCCAAGATCCAGATTTTTGCACAAGTGACAGCGGTGTCAGTTGAAACAGTGGCTGGATGTTTCTCTATGAATAAACTTGTCTTGCCATTAAGAGTACAAAAATCCAACTTGATTGTGTTTTTGACGGAAAAATGGGATCACGACTCCAAAATGAAATCGCCCAGCTATGATATGAAACGGTCAAACTGGGCTAACGGTAACATTTTGTGTGTTTTTTGTGTGTTTCAGAGTTGCTGGGCTCCACAAAGAGACTGAACGTGAACTACCAGGACTCCGATGGGTAAGCGATGAAGTCAACACCATAAAGAGATGTTTTCTCCTGCCCCGCGTCCAGTCGTTAATCCTCTCCCTGTTCATCTATAAAAACTGTTTCCACTCCTGCAGCGGCTGAATTCAGACCCGTCAGCACATTAAGACGTTAAAACTTTGCGTCTGGAGTTGAAAAACTTTGTCTCTGTTTTTGAACCCCACGCTGCACGTCTGCTCGCCCTCACAACGCTGACGGCTTTAATCCTCCAGTTGTTGCTCATTAGCCTGCGAGGAGAGACAGAAGAGGAAAGTTTAGACTCTCCTTATCAATATTTCTCTTTGTTCACAGTTATTATTACCCTCCATATTATTCTCCATCCTACTGCTGTTTCCTCTCAACTTCCTTCCCAACGACTCGGAGGTGCCTCGCCTTTATACACTCACCAGCTGCACGGTTTCTTTTATACACACACATATTGATTTTAAAGCAGCATTTTCTTTCAAATCGATCGTCTTCTAATTTAGCTCAAACAGTTGTTTTTTATTCAAGCATGAATTCTCCATACTTTGGTGATCTTCTAGCATCCGTTCAGTGCCCAAGACTGTTTGACCCCTAAAGTCCAGGTACACTTCCTTGGCCCACGGTTGGAAGAGGTGTGCTTCCAAATGCGGTACAGTTGCTCATGCACGAGCACAACGTGTACATGACTAAAAAAAACAATGCGACCATTCCTCTTGACATTGATTTTGAACAATGGCGGTGATCCAGAGGTCGAGTAGATGAGGTAACCCTGCTTAGGTCCGGTTTGGCCTGGAGCAGTGTGAGTGCAGGCCAGTGGGGGAATTCGGGGGGGGGGTCAATCGAGCTCAGCCACAGTGCGGGGCAAGTGGGCCGAGTGTGAGTGTCTTTTTAAGGACTGTTTTCTTCCTTCCACTGGTTTAAAACTCCTTTCATTTTGTTAGGTTACAGATCAGAATCAGATTTATTGTCCAGGTATGTTTACACACACAAGGAATTTAACTTCAGTGAACTGTGCTCTCTTATGTACAGGTACAACATTAAATATCAACAATAAACAGAATAAGAAAAGACTAATATTTACATGACTAAATATGAAACAGTGAATAGTGCAAAATATGCTGAAGTAACATGATAAGTAAAATGCAGTTATGTGACAGATGGGTCAATTAAGATGTCAATTAGAGTATTTACATAAATAAGAGTGCGTAGATTGTCATTTAAATTATATATATATATACAGATATGTATATTCACAGTGACGGTTGGTGTAGAGTCATTTCACAGCGACAGGTCTGACACTCTGTGACTCAGATGGGTTTGATCAGCTCTGATGTCTAATCAATAAGTGATATTTAAAGACGAGGTGTCTCTGTCAGTCAAAGACTTTTTCTAAGACTAAGAGCGTTTGAACGACCTGCAGGACCGCTGGTCAAGAATGAACTTTCAGTCCAAGTCGGATCATAGAAACATCAAAGAAGAGACTTGAGATGACCCTCCTCTCCTTACGGATATGCTGACGTCCTGTCAGATTCCAGCTCATCAGTCTGTGATTTAATGACTTCCCTCTAAAACAACTCGAAACCCCTTTTCAGCTCTGAGTCAACATTGTCGTCGTAACAAAGAGAGACGACGAGCTGAGAGGCCGTAAAAGCAGCTCATGTAGAGAGAGACGGAGCAGCAGTACATCAGACCCCGAGACGTCGTCAAGGGTCACGCTCCTTTGTCGGACCCAGCAGAGGTCAAAGGTCAGGGGGCCGGAGGGCCAGACCCCGACCGATTAGATAGGACTGTTTACAAAGAGCCTGGATGACTTAATGCAGCTCTGACAGCTGAAACATCTGAAGAACGAGTCGGGGAGAAGTTTGCAGAGGCGAGGAGATGATATCAGGAGGCAATTAGGCCCATTAGTGATTTACTACAGAGACTGCTGCATCCAGGAACACAGAAACCTGCAGCACCGGGAGAGTGTGTGTTCCTTTGAATTTAAAGATTTTATAAACCCTCTAAATTGATCCTACTAATATCTAATCGTATCCTTTACCTTCTGAGCTAGCGTAGCGTTAGCTTTGTTTATTAGAGAATTCTGGACTCTGAGGTTTTAGTGACGAGACATTTCTTACTTTGAAAGGCACGATTTTGCAATGTCGCACTTGGTCTGAACTTTAATTGGGACTTTTTCCCATCGGAGTGTGTGTGTGTGTGTGTGTGTGTGTGTGTGTGTGTGTGTGTGTGTGTGTGTGTGTGTGTGTGTGTGTGTGTGTGTGTGTGTGTGTGTGTGTGTGTGTGTGTGTGTGTGTGTGTGTGTGTGTGTGTGTGTGTGTTTTACGGCTAATAGCCTCCTCGGGGAGTCGGGTCTCGGGAAGGAAAAGGTTTTTCATTATTCATCAGGGCTGCTGGCAGCTCGCTGGGAGGAGCGGTGCCTCTGCCGCAGTTATCACAGCGCTGCATCTAAACACAACATCTCTTAACACACCACTTCCCACAATCCCACTCCGGTGTTCGCCCCGGCACGTCAGCCAGCGGTTTCATTAGTCGATGGCAGATCAGGGACTGTGTGTGTTTTCTCACGGCTTTAAAAGTTCTTCTATTTGTTGTTTTTATGTGTTTCGTCCCATCAGCCCGACTAACACAAAGTTTTTGTGATTCAGCTGAAATGTAGAAAAGTTTAAATCTGTGGTGAAGTCTGACACGAGCACAGATTGTAATTACAGTGTGCCGACAGAGCGTGCAGATCTAAGGTGGAGAAGTTGATGTGCGTTTCTGCACCAGTGATTTAGAGATTTAACGGTGATTTACTGGTTTTTTTTTTAAATACTTGTGAAACCGGGTTTTGATCCACATCCCTAACTTAAACTTGCTGTCGATTAATTCTATTCATTAGCTTGCAGAATGAGGTGTACACTCTGGGAATACTAATATAATAATTCATATAGCAGGTTGCCATGTGGTGGACACTGAAGCTTCAGTAGCCAGTTCTGTATCGGTTTCTGTGTTCTAACCTCTCTCCATTTTTCAAAAGCATCTCCAATATTGATCCTAGTTTGAGCACGTTTCTGCTCGTGGAGCTTATTAGAAACATGCAGAGGCTTTTTAGGTCGGGTACAATCACTTCTATCTGAACCACTTCTCTTGACCGCTTCCATCGCTGCAACACCTGTTGACCTGATAACTGC
>NC_083631.1:22475829-22541398 GCF_963584025.1 Labrus mixtus | reverse complement strand
GTGTGTGTGTGTGTGTGTGTGTGTGTGTGTGTGTGTGTGTGTGTGTGTGTGTGTGTGTGTGTGTGTGTGTGTGTGTGTGTGTGTGTGTGTGTGTGTGTGTGTGTGTGTGTGTGTGTGTGTGTGTGTGTGTGTGTGTGTGTGTGTGTGTGTGTTAAACACGATTGAAATAACCCGACCTTGTTCCTGTAGTCTTGTGAGGACTTTTAATTAAACACAGTGCGGTGAGTGAACTGATGTGGTTACTTTATGTGTTTGTGGTGAATAATCTGACTCTCTCTAAAACCGCAGCCTGTTTACTGTTCAGTGTTTTATGACTCTGTGTGTGTGTGTGTGTGTCTCTCTCTCTGTGTCTGTGTGTGTGTGTGTGTGTGTGTGTCTGTGTGTGTGTGTGTCTGTGTGTGTGACAGGTTTTCAGCTCTGCATCACGCCGCTCTCACAGGAACCACAGAGCTGCTGTCTGCTCTGCTCGAGGCTCAGGCCACCGTCGACGTCAAGGACAGCAACGGTCAGTCACGCACACACGCACGCACGCACGCACACACACGCACACACACACGCACACACACACCTACTGTCTTCAACTTACTTATTCAGCACTATGTATAAATAGTTTCTGATTTCTGATATATTTCTGAGAGACAGGAAGGAGGAGAAAGCGGGGGATGACATGCATTAGATTCAAATCTTTAACCGCTGCGATGATGACTACGCTCTCTGTACATGGAGGGCGCCACATAACCGCTAGGCCATCAGATCCCCCTAAATGTTCATATTTTCTCAGACATCTAAAGTGTTCTTTGTGTTTTTAACTGCGCCTCTTCTTCTGCTTATATCCGTGTTCTGTCCGTGATGCAACTCGATGATCAAATGACAAAAAATAGCCAAACACATTTAAAGACCAGCTGAGAAGCCGCTGCTCCAATGACCTCAGAAAATAGGATAGTCCACCTTAACCTGTTTAAAAAAACAGGTGTGTGCTGATTCAACCACAATCTACACATCTGTCAGACCGGCAACAGAGACAGAAACAATGATTTTAACTGTCTTTTAATTTGAAATTTGAGGATTTAAAAGTCCTGCTGCATCTTTTTCAGCGTTGCAGAATCAGTGTGTGAATGTACCCGTGTGTGTGTGTGTGTGTGTTTGATCCGTGCAGGAATGCGTCCGCTGCATTACGCCGCCTGGCAGGGGAAAGCCGAGTCGGTCCTGATGCTGCTGCGCTCCGGAGCTTCAGTGAACGGCGTCTCTTTGGACGGACACATTCCTCTTCACCTGGCAGCGCAGTACGGACACTTCCAAGTGGTCAGTACAAAAAACACTGAAGTTTCATATTTATACTTTTTTTCTAAACGTTTAGCTCGGATTGTCGAAGGTTTTTATGATGATTACCGAATTTTAGACTTGATAGGACACTAGTTAAAATCAAAAATCATCCATACCTGAAGATTTTTTCCGCCGCTTGCGATTAACTCTTTCAGAGTCAGATTCTTTATTGTCCAACGAGGGGAAATGTGTTTTGCAGCAGGAGCACACAGAAGACAAGAAACACAAAAACAACATCACCGCAAAATCTAAATAAAAACAAAGTTACAAATCAGAAAAAAACAACAAAAATTCATGTGTAAACGTGAGTGGAGAGGGGGGTTGGAGGTGTGTCACTGGAGGAGAGCGGAGGCTTCAGTATGGAGGAGGCGTGGCCTAAACAGCAGTTTGTTTTGGTTTCATGCTGGTGCTCAAGGGCGACATCTACTGGATCAAAAAGGTTGCACACTCTTCATTTAGAAACACATTTTAAAATCACAAAAAAATTGCAGGCAATCTCCAAGATTGCACTAGTTAGTTGTCAACGTTTATTTTATCAATTTAGACAAGATGCAGCGGGTTTGTCTGCAGTTTTGAAAAGTTCAGTCCTTAAAGGCTTTATATGTGATTTTTTTTGATCCAGCAGATGTCGCCCTTGAGCACCAGCATGAAACCAAAACAACTCGCGCTGCATTGTTGTGTTAGCATGCTAATGCTAGCGATCTTTATTATGCTCGTATCTTCACACTGCATGTAAATTTACCTGAAATGAGCGTGATCTAGAAACACAGTTAAGCAGTGAGTACAGTATGTTATTCTTCTTTTCTCTAGTCCCTCAATTAAACAACTTTTATACACGAGGGGGAGGAGTCAGCCGGCCGTCCGGGCGATGTAAACAAAGTGAAGATAGGACTCTGAAAACTCTGAAAACATCACAGACAGTGGGACTCGGGTGTTACACCCATTGTAGACAGTCATGACTCACAGAGTTATTTTCAGAGGAGATACTTGATTTATATTACATTTAAGTGTGTTCATCAATATGAACGTCTAACGGCGTGATGACAGTGGCGCTGTAGTGTTGGATTCTGCTTTCTAACAAACAAAGGATCGGAGCCTTTTCTCTGTGTGGTTACTTTACTACAGATGTGATTGGATTAGAGGGGATTCAGACGGTAATCATGAGGTGGATTTTCTTTGAGGGCGGGGGATGGGGGGGGGGGGTGGTGTTGTTGTTTTTGTGGGGTGTGTAATTAGTAGTGACCCTGTTTTTGTGTGTTGTTGTGCGTCTCAGCCGAGCAGATGTGATGAAATGAACACTGCAGAGGTTTTTTATTTTTGTTAATTTTACATTAATCCTGACGGGCAGATTTTTAGGGTGGCTCATGCTGTAATCACACACACACACACATATATACATACACACACACACACACACACACACACACACTCACACACACACACAGGATTAGGATGAATATAGGTGAGCCAAATTGTCTGTGTTTTTATCTCTGACCCCCCCACTGAGAAACACTCTCAGACGGTTAAGTCCGACTTTGACTGTCGGTGTTTACAGAGTCCTCTTGTTTACATCTGAGCGAGTTATTTTTGACCAAAGATTTTTTTTTTTTAATGCTCATTTTACTAATAAAAAGCAAGAAAAATACTCCTAAATATACAGACTCATGCAGATGTTCCTAAGATTAAAACTCACTCTGCTTTGACTCCTCAAACAAACCTGAACTGTGTCATTAGTTTTTATTTTTACAGAAATTAATCAACTCTGTCTGAGCTTTAATGAGATGTGAGTGCTGATATGATCATGTTTTTTTTAAGAGTCTTAGATTAATGTTTATATTTCTCTTTAGTCCGGATTAATAGAAACCACCTCCTTCATTCTCTCTAATCCGTCCTGTCGGGTCCCTGCAGAGTGTGTGATAATAACACAGATCCGTCTTTGTGTGTCTCAGATGACATCATCATCTGGTTGGCCGAGAGGATTGTGAAATATTACACAGCTTTCATAGTCCACATACATAACAACTCCAAATCCTCGGAGGGGCCGAGACTCTGACGACACCTCTGCAGTGCAGGTGTTTGAATCCGTGAGGAGTCTGCAAACACTCACTCAGAGTCAGGCTCCCTCCTGCTGCAGTCTGCAAAGAAGGGTCGTCACAATACCAGATTTTAAAACTTTACTAGTATAAATCAAACGATATCGACACCTGTTTCAATACCACTGATACAGAAGTTAACAAATATCGGGTCACTTCTTGGCAAACTCTTGCACGCTGTGGAAATGTACAAAAATGTTTGAAAATTAGAAAGTGGGCAGGAGTTAACTTGCAATATTTCATGGATTCAATCCTCTCCAACCCACTTTTCTTATTGTGTAGATGTTATAGATAATAGATGTTTTTCGATACTGAAGATTTTAACTTTTTCAAGATTTTAACAACCTAACTAAAGAGTTGAATAAAAGAGTCAAACACAGATCTCCTCCTGCTACAAACTGACTTTCAGTGTAAACTCTTCTTGTTCTTTGTGTTTATGTGTTCATATAAGCGGCTGTAGCTGTCATTTTAATTGCTCTAATGTGCTGCTAATGTAGGAGTTAAATTTGGCAATTTAATTCAGTCTGTAGGGACTTGGGTTGGGAACCGGAGGGTCGTTGGTTCAGGTCCTGGCGCAGACCAAAATTATGGAAGTTGGTCTGGTAGCTAGAGAGGTGCTAGGGCACTTCCTGAGTACTCCCCTTGAGCAAGGCACCGAACCCCCAACCGCTCTGGTGTGAGAAGCATGTCTCTAAAATAAGTGTAAACCAAAAGAATCAAACATACTCAGCAGCTCCGCTCAAACATCAGTGTGTATTTCTGTGAACTTGTCTGTATCACTGTGTTATAGTTCTGCTCTCATCATTCTTTGTACTCCACATGAAGCATAAAGTAACGTTGTGTGCCTGTTTCTGTGTTTGTGTGTCAGTCTGAGATGTTGCTGCAGCATCAGTCCAACCCCTGTCTGGTCAACAAGGCCAAGAAGACTCCTCTGGACCTGGCCTGTGAGTTTGGAAGAGTCCAGGTGAGCGTTCAAGAATGTGTCATGTGATCGGGGTCAGGGTTAGTTTCAGCGTGAGTCAAAGTAAAGTCTCACTTCTGGAAAACTTTTGTAAGAGTGATGGTTTGACAACACACAGTCACAGCTGGACAAACACACTCACACACACACACACATAGAGGGGTTTGGGTTACGTTGCCACGGTTACTTTTCTACCTCTGTCTGTAAACATGGCGGTTATCTTTGTCTTATTGTCTCCGTGTTGAGCTCTCTCACTCTCCAGCTGCACAAAACCATCAGCGTGTCAGAACAGGGGTTTCTTTTTTTATTATTGACATATTTCATCATTCTGACACACAAACGAGCAGATATTATTTTACTCTGGACATTTTAAGAGCTCCGTCAAAGTATTTATCCTGTCGAGATTTTCCAAAAACCTGGACTTAAATCTTTAACACAAGCAGAGTCAAGTCAACTTTATTTATATAAGATAAGATAAGATAATCCTTTATTTATCCCACAATGGGGAAATTTATATTTTGAAATATAGCATGTTTCAAAATGACCAAAGTGCAAGAATACATAATACAGTATAATAATAATAATAACAACAATATGGTATTAAATCTAAAATGTAAAAACTCAAGCAGAGTGACAGGAAGTTGAACGTGGAGGAGTTGAGAGAATGAAGTTGGTCGGAGACGTCTTTGTTTTGACTCATGAGTTTGTTAAATGAGACATGAAAGTGAAGCCTGATCCTCCACAGCTGATTTAAACTTCACCCAGATATCTTTAGAGTGTGTGTGTGTGTGTGTGTGTGTGTGTGTGTGTGTGTGTGTGTGTGTGTGTGTGTGTGTGTGTGTGTGTGCGTGTGTGTGTGTTCCTCAGCTGCCGCTCAGTGATGTCAGGGTGTGTCGACAGCAGCTGCTCTGTTTCCATTCCGCTCTCCTCTGTTTCACCTCCTCCTTAAAACTCTTCAAAATTTAATCTTAAATATAAATAAAGATCATAAAAGTGTCTGGCTTGATTTCAGGAAATTGTGTGTCAAATGTCACAGCCATTGACTGTGTATAAAGATGGACGTCGTGTCTCCGCCTCCCCCTGTTGTACAAAAGTAAAGCCAAAATCCGCCCATTGACATATTGCTGTAAAGACGTCGTTTAAGTTGCTCAGTAGAGACGTTGATGTTTTTAAGTCTTCCTCCAACCAAAACACAAATTTATTACACAATGAAGCGTCAAACATCTGGAATCGCTTGTCGTATTTTGGTCTCTGAGGTGTTAACTCATCGTCTCCTGCGGGGGGGCTATGACGCCGTTTGTAAGTCCCAGTTGTGTCCTCAGATTTTGGCCGGTACATGTTGTCATCTTGTTCCTTTCTCTCCTCTCCCTCGTCGCTCTTCAGGTGGCCCAGCTGCTGCTGAGCAGTAACATGGTGGTGGCGTTGTTGGAGGGAGAGAGGAAAGAGCAGACGGACTCCGCCTTCACCACCCCGCTTCACCTCGCCGCACGCAACGGACACAAAGACATCATACGGTGAGAAAGAAGCACAAATATCTAATATCTCAAAGAGCAGATTGACTCTCTTTGTGAGCTACAACTGTCTCAAGAAGTGCACTGAAGTCGAGACATGCACGCCGTGTCAGTTCATCCCGGACAGATTCAGATTCAGGTCACAGCTCCTGAATGTTTCAGACATTTCAAAAGAGACTTCTTTGGTAATTTTTTTTTTTTTTTGCTTTTAATTTGATGTGACAGATGAAGACAGTCTGGAAAGAACTGGGAGGAGAAAGTTCAGATGCATGTTCTACTAACTCAACTAAACTTCCCAGTTTGAAACATTTTACAAGGGTCAAAAAATATGTTTTGAAATCCAAGTAATGCTAATTATTATAATAGCAAATGCGGCTTGCACAGACTGGAGCAGCTTAAATAAGGCGGCACGAGTCGGACCAGCCAATAGGATGCTTTGAAGCGAAACAGCTGGCCATCAGGTGACGAGGGTTTGCATGAGATCAGCTGTTTTCAAAAACACTGGCATGGTAGCAGAGCGTGACTCCGAGGCCTGCCTCACCTGACGCTACGCTAAATACATCAAAGCAGAAGTTAAAGTCTCAATTGACTCAATTATGTATATTTAAAAAAACAGCCAACGTCCACCAAGAGTTAAAGGATTTCTGTCTCATTAGGGCGTTTAAAAACCAATCCTCATAAAAACCATGAAAAACTCCACATCAGTCCAGCTCTAAAATCAGATTTTGAAATGCTGCTCATGGTTTTATGAAGGTGTGAAGGTTTCACTCAGATATTTAAACTCAGAGGTGAGTGGATACCGCGTGCAGTGAGTGGGCGGGGCTTCTGTGGTGCATGGTTGGTTGACCGCAGAGCCGACCGCATATTTGAATAATCGGGATGTGGGAGTGTGGACTCGTGGTTGTGTGAGGCTGTCTCTTCTTCATGCCTCACATATCCTGCAGAGCTCAGAAATACACCACGACGGCCCTCTGACCCAGTTTTACAACCCGTACCCTTGTTATATCTCAGAGAGTGTGTGTGTGTGTGTGTGTGTGTGTGTGTGTGTGTGTGTGTGTGTGTGTGTGTGTGTGTGTGTGTGTGTGTGTGTGTGTGTGTGAGAATGCAGGGCGAGCTTCCAGTACATATCCTTCCCATGAGCCTGCTGGTAGCTCGTCTGAATTTGACGTAAAAGAGGGAAGAAATGCGAATGAAGCCGAGCTGATTTACTGCACCGCTCTGTAACATTTTAATACTTTATAACAATCAATCAATCAATCAATCAATCAACTTTTATTTGTATAGCGTCAACTCATAACAAGTGTTATCTCGAGACACTTTACAAGAAGCAGGTAAAATACCTTACTCATTGTCTGTTAACATTACAAAAGAGCAGGTAAAAAGACCTTACTTATTGTTATGTTACAAAAAGCAGGTAAAGGACCTTACTTATTGCTATGTTACAAAGATCCGGCCTATCCATCATGAGCACTTTAGCAAAGCAGCAAAAGTTACAGTGGTAAGAAAAAACTGCCTTATTAAAAGGCAGAAATCTTCGGCCGGATCCCCGGCTCATGACGAAACAGTCTTCACAGGCCTAGACTGCGCCGGGCTTGGAAAGGGATAGGGGGAGAGATGGGATAAGATGCAGGAAGAGGGATAGAGAGCAAGGGGGTGGGGGGAGGTAGACCGTCCATCAGCAATCCGGTGGGGAGGGGAGGGGGTGTGGGGGGTTGTTCTGGCAGGCCGCCAACCCACGATCCGGTGGGGAGGGGGTAGTGGTGGGGTGGGGGTTGTTCTGGCAAGCCGTCAACCGATGATCTTGAGGAGCCTAGGGGAGCTCAAGAGCTCCCAGGAAAGTAGGTGGTTAGTGACTGAGATTTATAGATAGATACATGCAGTAATATGATGTACTGTATATGCAGAGAGAGAGAGACAGAGAGAGAGAGAGAGAGGAGCTCAAGGTGCCAGTTCCCCCGGTAGTCTAAGCCTATAGCAGCATAACTAAGAGCTGGTCTACACCAGCACCAGCCCTAACTATAAGATTTATCAAAAAGGAAAGTTTTAAGTCTAATCTTAAAAATACAGACTGTGTCTGCCTCCCGGACCCCGGCTGGAAGGCGGTTCCAGAGGAGAGGAGCCCGATAACTGAAGGCTTTACCCCCCATAGTACACTTGGAGACTGTAGGTACCACCAGCAGGCCTGCACTCCGGGACCGCAACGCTCTCAAGGGACAGTACGGCACTAGTAGCTCCTTAAGATAAGATGGTGCCTGGCCATTTAGAGCTTTGTAGGTGAGAAGAAGGATCTTGAATTCTATTCTAGACTGTATAGGGAGCCAGTGCAGAGAAGCCAGGACAGGAGTAATGTGGTCCCATTTCCTGGTTCTGGTCAGTACACGAGCTGCAGCATTCTGGACCCGTTGAAGAGTCTTTAGAGATTTGCCAGAGCACCCTGACAAAAGAGAGTTACAATAATCCAGTCTGGAGGTAACAAATGCATGAACTAGTTTTTCTGCATCACTTTGCGACAGGATATTCCTGATCTTGGATATATTACGAAGGTGAAAGTAGGCTGTTCTTGAAACTTGACTAATGTGAGAGCTAAAAGACATATCTTGATCAAAAATAACTCCTAGATTCCTAACAGTGGTGCTAGATGCCAGGCTGATGTCATTAAGGACAGTCACATCACTAGAAAAAGTCTCTCTGAGGTTCTTAGGGCCTAGCACAATAACTTCAGTCTTGTCTGAGTTAAGTAGCAAAAAATTTCTGGTCATCCAGGTCCTAACGTCCTTAAGGCATGTTTCTAGCTGACATAACTGACTGGTACCATCGGGCTTCATTGATACATAAAGCTGAGTATCATCTGCATAACAATGAAACTGTATGGAGTGTTTCCTCATAATATTTCCCAGAGGAAGCATATATAATGTAAAAAGAATTGGTCCAAGCACTGAACCTTGTGGGACTCCATGGCAAACTTTAGTGTGCATAGAGGACTCATCATTAACATGTACAAACTGAGATCGGTCTGATAAGTAGGATTCAAACCAGAGCAATCAGAGCTCAGAGGGAAATCAGTGTGCTGAACGCTGAAATGTATCTGTGCCACAGAGATCTTATTCACTCCTATAGAGTTAGAAGGCGTGTCTGTCCGTTTTTCACTTGTTAAAAAAACCCAAAATAAACTAGGCTGCATGGTGGTGCAGTAGTTAGCTGACCACGCCCCCTCTCTGGAAGGGCTCAGGTGTCTCGGGCTTTCTCACTCCATGTCCTATTGTTTGTTCTGATCCTGTGTTTGATCATGTCTATAAACCCCTCTATTTCAGCCCTGCTCAGAACAGGCTGTTTCTGTGTCTGTACCTTTAAATATGTAAATTAGCTGTGTCTGACCACACCCCCTCTTTGGAAGGGTTCGGGTGACTCTGGCTTTCTCGCTCCATGTCCTATTGTTTACGGTGAGAAGGCAGACTCAGAGGGCAGAACAAACACCTAGCTGTGGGAGTGTCACCCACCTGGGGGAGGGGCTACTGCCCTTTGTGATGTCATGAAGGGAAAATCTCCAAACGGTCTGTTTGAGCACACATTTTCTGAAAAGTGGAGCAGGAAAAAGACGGAGAGAGAGAATTTTTCTATCTCCCACCCTTAGATGAGGTGACACAAGTCGTAGGACTCACAGGTGGATCTCATGTCTCTGTTTTTTTATTCCAGGCTGCTGCTGAAGGCCGGCATCGACATCAACAAGACCACCAAGTCTGGAACAGCTCTGCATGAAGCTTCTCTGTACGGGAAGACCGAGGTGGTCCGGCTGCTGCTTGATGTATGTTTACATTCAAAGATATTCTAACATCTTGTTTTTTATATATCTTTTTTAATCTCTCTAACTCAACATGCTCTCTTCTTCTCTCTCGTTTAGAAACATGTGGAGTGTAAAGATTCTTCTTTATGTTTCTGAATTAAAGGCTTTACTCTGATTAAATTTGTGGAGTTTGTAAATGTGTTTGCACGGATCTAATGTGAGTAATTATTAAGATTAAATAACATGGCTTTAAAAAGAAGAAAATGTGTGGACTGTTGGAGTGTGTCGAGGGCAGCACTACAGGAAATGTTTTGCAGGATGTTTTAAAAATGAATTAATAGCTGTGTTACATTTTCTTTGAAATTGCACTTTCTGATTCACTTTCTTACAATCCGAGTGTTTGGGAGAGCTGCTCTGTTTAACCCACAGCGACTGCACTCCGTTCATCTCCCCCCCCTGCAGCTACACTTCCCCTCTCAGTTCAACGCTGACGTAAGATCAGATCAAGCCTCGACCAAAAACCCCCCCAGAGGGCAAACTGCATATTTAAGACGACTTGAAAGGGGAGAGAATAGTCAAAGAACAAATCTCTTGTCTGAAGAAGTACGGTAACTGTTAATCGTTTTCTGTGTCGTCACCTGCAGGCTGGAGTGGACGTCAACATCCGGAACACGTACAATCAGACGGCGCTGGACATCGTCAACCAGTTCACCACGTCGCACGCCAGCAGGGACATCAAACAGCTGCTTAGAGGTCAGTGGTGGAATGACAATAAGCACATAAACTCAGGTACTACACTCACTGCACTCGATCCTCTCAGTCATGACTTTTGCAAACTTTTCTTCTCCTCCTCCTCTGTTCTCACTTCACTCACCTCCCCCCCCCCCCCCGGATCTGGGTCTCTCACCGTGCAGAGGACATATTGAGCTCCACCTGACATAATTCAAACAGCAGCTGTGTTGAAATTTTTTTTGGGGGGGTTATGTAACGCTAAACTCTTTATCAGCCAGCTCTCACAGCTTCAAAGAGCAGCCTGCTCACATTCAGCCTCAAATTTTAACAGAGCTGTATATATTCTGTGTGAGGCGCTCCGCTCTGTAATCCTGCAGCCGTTTGAAGTTCCTGTGGGAACACACTGAGGGAATAATGAGCGGTTGTGTTGAAGAAGTGATTTAAAACATGGATGGAGACTTTCCCGTCGTGTTTACTGGTGCACAGATGAGTGACTTGTACAAACATTAATAATTGATGTGTTGTGTTTGGGGCTGCGTACAGTGAGAAGTCTTCTTTGAATGAACGGCGACTTACTGTAAAAACTGACAGCATGGTCTCTCCGAGCCGACTGCTGTATTTACATTTCTATTAATTCTATATCTCAAGATGACAACCTCTATTAACTTCCTACTGTCTTTGTACTTTTGTTGTCCTTCCCTTTATCGAGTTATTTACACAATGTTTGCATATTCTTATTATCGATTCATATTTGGGGACTTTGCCCCCCTAGAGGGACCACTAAAGATCTTAGGAAAGGCACGAGGCTCTCTCTGCTCTGAGGTTGTTTTAATTAGATGCACACATTTTAATTAAAAGATAAATGTGAAAACTATTGGCGACATTTTTATATCATAAATGTCTAAAATGTTGAGTTTGGTTGTTTTACTTAATAAACAAAAAAAACATTAAATTTAATAAAAACGTTTTTCTGAAAAGGTTTGGATTCATACTTTTCTGTAACTCTCTCTGGATGTTTTTCCCCGACAGATGCTACAGGGATTCTGCAGGTCCGAGCTCTGAAGGATTACTGGAACCTGCACGATCCCACCGCTCTCAACATCCGAGCCGGAGACGTCATCATGGTGAGACGCTCAGAAACAAGACTTTTTCTCAGAGCCCAATGAGTATTAAAAAAAACTCTGAAAAACAGGCTCCCAACAACTACAAGTTTTAAAGGTCACATATTGGGCAACATTTTAAAATGATTCTACATTCTGCCATGGTGTAATATTGGCTTCCCAGTCTGTGCATTCACATTGCCTTACGGTGTTGCAACAGTGCGAGAGAGAACTGCACAGCACAGCACACACCCATACACACACACAGTCAGACATGCGCACACACACCCCCACATGCAGCTCTGAGTTCCCGTCAGTGAATCAGACCTGTGAGTAAAACTGGAGGAAATGATGCAGGTGCTGCTCTGTAGCTTCATGTTGGGACTTCTATTAAAGCATTAAACATCACTTAAGTGTGTTCTGAAAGTCATGAGGATTAAACAGTGGAAAAATCCAAACGCTGATACAAAATCATGCTTTTGTCTTTTTCCTGCTCCGGTTTCCAAACATGTGAAGAAGAGTAGGAGAGCTGATTTCTACTTATTTGTGTCAGACAAACTGGACACATTGATGTCCCTCAGTGGGACGGAGTGCGTGCTGACACCAGCTCAATCCTTCTGCCACTCGCTGCCTCGACGTGCAGTGACTCCGCCCCCTGTGACATCACATGCACACCCTCTATAGTGACTCTCCCCTCTTTCTTCTTCTGCAGGTTCTGGAGCAGCACTTGGACGGACGCTGGAAGGGCCACATCCACGACACCCAGAGAGGAACTGACCGTGTCGGCTTCTTCCCTCCGTCCATCGTGGAGGTCATCAGCAGACGAAACGGTCAGTCCCCCCCCCCCACAAAGAGGATGTTTCAAATCAGACGCCATGAAAAACATCCGGTCATTAAAGAGAGTCATTACACATGATTGAACGTGAATAAATCAAGAGTGTGCTGGTCAGTGTTTCAGCAGCATCTTCATCACCTCATGTAGGATGTGGTTTAGATTTAAAGCCCCGCCCCCTCTTCTGTTCATACCTGATAATGGAAACTAATGCACCTGCTTTGAGAACCATCCCATGCTTCCACCTCCTCTCTCCTCTCTCCTGCATCCATCTCTCCATCCACACCACATAATGACTGACCTCCACCTCTAACCATCAGCTTGATAACCTCCCTCCCCCTCCTCTTCCTCCTCCTCCTCCTCCTCCTCCTCCTCCCGCTCCTGTTGTCCTACCCATCTCGCCCTGTAGGGGGCACCCTGTCCCGGCACGCCTCTCTGCCCACCCAGCGCCAGCAGCTGCACTCCAGAGCCCCCCTCTCCTCCAGCCTCAGCTCCGCCCCCCAGACTGACGACTCCTACACTCTGTATGCTCCCCCCACCCATGTGGTGCTCCCGCTAGCCAACGGCCTCACTACCAGCACAGGTACACACACTCTTCACCATCTTCCTGGTCGCTGCACCTCCACAGCTTTTGTTTCTAACGCTAACCCCAACAGGAAGGATCATCTCTAATGTGCATGAAGATTTTGTCCAGCATTTCGAGTCCTAACTCTAAGATCACTTCCAACGTGTTTTTCCCTCAGACAGATAGTCTTTGTAATCTAATCTGTGTCCTCCAACACGCCTCAGTTAGCCCCTCCCTCCCCGACAGATCGCAGTCCCTCAGAGTCTTTGTGTCTGATAGGTTTGTGTCCAAGCCGCCTGTCTCAGTCTGATTTTCCCTTCGAGGACATCTGGGTTCTCAGGGACTCGTGTCATGGTAAGAGCCCCCCCCCCCCCCCCCCCCCGAACATTGGCTTCTCCCCCCCCTGGCTGTTCTGAAGCTGCCCCGCTGCCCCGCTCAAGGCTCTGCATCAGGACCCAACACACCAATACAACAATACACATGCCTAAAAGACACAGCCTCATGTCGCTAAAAATAGCCTTAATCGCGTCACATGATCTAATGTCCTATCGCACAACTTCATGTCCCTGCACACTACCTACATGACCCTTGTTACCTCATGCCGCCTCACATCTCTTCATGATGACTCATGCCACTCATGACCTCATTGTGACGCATCACGCCATCTCAGGCTACCTCGAGTCCCCTCATGTCGCGTCACAGTACCTCGTGTTCAGCTTGCTGCCTCACACAATCCCATGCTCCCTCATGAAACATTATGCCTTCTAGTGCCGCCTCATGTTACCTCATGACGCCTCGTGTTACCTCATGACGCCTCGTGTTACCTCATGACGCCTCGTGTTACCTCATGACGCCTCATGTTACCTCATGTTACCTCGTGTTACCTCATGACGCCTCGTGTTACCTCATGACGCCTCATGTTACCTCATGTTACCTCATGACGCCTCATGTTACCTCATGTTACCTCATGACGCCTCGTGTTACCTCATGACGCCTCATGTTACCTCATGTTACCTCATGACGCCTCATGTTACCTCATGTTACCTCATGACTCCTCGTGTTACCTCGTGTTACCTCATGACTCCTCGTGTTACCTCATGTTACCTCATGACGCCTCGTGTTACCTCGTGTTACCTCATGACTCCTCGTGTTACCTCATGTTACCTCATGTTACCTCATGACGCCTCATGTTACCTCATGTTACCTCATGACGCCTCATGTTACCTCATGCCTCCTCGTGTTACCTCATGACTCCTCATGTTACCTCGTGTTACCTCATGACGCCTCATGTTACCTCATGCCGCTTCGTGTTACCTCATGTTACCTCGTGTTACCTCATGTTACCTCATGTTACCTCATGTCGCCTTGTGTTACCTCATGTTACCTCGTGTTACCTCATGCCGCTTCGTGTTACCTCATGTTACCTCATGCCGCTTCGTGTTACCTCATGTTACCTCATGCCGCTTCGTGTTACCTCATGTTACCTCATGCCGCTTCGTGTTACCTCATGTTACCTCATGTTACCTCATGACGCCTCGTGTTACCTCATGTTGCCTCGTGTTACCTCATGACGCCTCGTGTTACCTCATGCCGCCTCGTGTTACCTCATGCCGCTTCGTGTTACCTCATGCCGCTTCATGTTACCTCATGACGCCTCGTGTTACCTCATGTTACCTCGTGTTACCTCATGACGCCTCATGTTACCTCATGACGCCTCGTGTTACCTCATGACGCCTCGTGTTACCTTGTGTTACCTCATGCTGCCTCGTGTTACCTCATGACGCCTCGTGTTACCTTGTGTTACCTCATGACGCCTCGTGTTACCTCATGACGCCTCGTGTTACCTTGTGTTACCTCATGACGCCTCGTGTTACCTCATGACGCCTCATGTTACCTCATGACGCCTCGTGTTACCTCATGACGCCTCGTGTTACCTTGTGTTACCTCATGACGCTTCGTGTTACCTCATGACGCCTTGTGTTACCTTGTGTTACCTCATGACGCCTCGTGTTACCTTGTGTTACCTCATGCTGCCTCGTGTTACCTCATGACGCCTCGTGTTACCTCATGACGCCTCGTGTTACCTCATGACGCCTCGTGTTACCTCATGACGCCTCATGTTACCTCGTGTTACCTCATGACGCCTCATGTTACCTCGTGTTACCTCATGACGCCTCGTGTTACCTCATGACGCCTCGTGTTACCTCATGCTGCCTCGTGTTACCTCATGACGCCTCATGTTACCTCGTGTTACCTTGTGTTACCTCGTGTTACCTCGTGTTACCTTGTGTTACCTCGTGTTACTTCATGTTACCTTGTGTTACCTCGTGTTACCTCATGACGCCTCATGTTACCTCGTGTTACCTCGTGTTACCTCGTGTTACCTCATGACGCCTCATGTTACCTTGTGTTACCTCGTGTTACCTCGTGTTACCTCGTGTTACCTCATGACGCCTCGTGTTACCTTGTGTTACCTCGTGTTACCTCGTGTTACCTCGTGTTACCTCATGACGCCTCGTGTTACCTCATGTTACCTAGTGTTACCTCGTGTTACCTCATGACGCCTCATGTTACCTCGTGTTACCTCGTGTTACCTCATGACGCCTTGTGTTACCTCGTGTTACCTCGTGTTACCTCGTGTTACCTCATGACGCCTCGTGTTACCTCATGTTACCTCGTGTTACCTCGTGTTACCTCATGACGCCTCATGTTACCTCGTGTTACCTCGTGTTACCTCATGACGCCTCATGTTACCTCGTGTTACCTTGTGTTACCTCGTGTTACCTTGTGTTACCTCGTGTTACCTCATGCCGTCTTACTACTTAATTTCACTGCACATTAGCTTGTCTGACTCGTTACCACATCCTGCATCATGATTCCTCATTTTTCCTTCACGTCACCTCGACCCAGCAAAGTTCCCTAAAATCGACTCATACTGTCTGACGTCACCTCATGCAGCCTGACATCTCTTTATTTTGCATCACCGCACGTTGTCTCCCGTCCCCTCACATTATCTCCTGTCACCCTGCTCCATCATCGGACGTCCTCTCAGATAACATCGCACTTCATCAAATCTCTTTATGTAGCCTCATGTCATCTCAGCTCGGTCGCCTTTTATCGATGCCTGCCTGCCTCACCCCAACTTCACATATCTCCACATTGTCTGACTTCATCTCCTGTCATCGTACATCCCTTCTATCGGCTCGCATCACTGAAGCGGCATGACGCAGCGGCCTGAACGTTGCCTCACACCTTTTCATGTTGCCTTGCATCATTTGCTGTCTCACATTGTCACAACAACAAAATAAAAACACAACAAGTGAGATTGACGGTGTGTTGGGTCCAAACACTTTGTATGATTTTACTGCTTCAGAGCGTTTGGCTGTCAGTATCCCTGGTGGTCCTCACTGGTACCACAGGGGGTCAACACTCATTTATGTCTTTATTCAACTGGAAAATGTTGCGAGGTGGAAGATTAGTGGGAGGCTCAGTGAGTCCTACCGAGCTGACTCAGGATCCTCTGAAGAAGCTGGATGAAGGCCTCACTAGAAACAGTCAGACAATCTTTGATATCCATGATTTATTCGATATCTATCCATTATGTCAAAACCAGATTTATTCCTCTGGTTACTTATGTTTCCTTCAAAACATAAGTTACCTCAAAAGGTTTAGCTATAAATCTAATCTCTGATATTTTTGTGCCTTTTTCTTTTACTGTTTTGTCTGTGTTTTAAATTCCTTCTGGATTTCATGTCGCAGCGAGAATCCAAACTTGAAAGCTTTTGCACCTTCTACCCTAGAAAAGAGTATTAGTCGTACACTGTCCTAAATGCCTGATGCTTCCGGCTTCATGATTTCATTAATGGATGCTCTTCTGCTCTGCCACAGCACCAGCTTTTAGACCAGAAAAACCTGCATCCTGCCCGCCATCGTCACCAGCCAGCACCTCAGGCCTTTGCATCCGCAGGCTTTCTGCCCGTTGTTTTGACGAAGAGCATCTGCTGCTTCTTAAAGCGTGATGCCGATTACTCTCGTCTTTCCCACATCCTGATTTTAAAATGTTTTTTTTTTTTTTATCGTTTGTTTGCAGCAGGAGACCGGAACAGCGTTGGGAGTACGGGGAGCGTTGGCAGCACAAGGAGTGCCGGGAGCGGGCAGAGCACCGAAAGCAACAACACACCCAACGGGATCCAACACATCGCTGTTCACCATGACAACGCCAACAAGGTACTTATTTGGGGTTATAAACAAAGTCTTTGGCTGCAACAGAAGTGATTGTACCCGACCTAAAAAGCCTCTGCATGTTTCTAATAAGCTCCACGAGCAGAAACGTGCTCAAACTAGGATCAATATTGGAGATGCTTTTGAAAAATGGAGAGAGGTTAGAACACAGAAAGGTTTACAGACCCATGCAGAGCTGGATAAACACTGAAGCTTCAGAGTCCACCACATGGTGACCTGAGTGAGCATCCACTCTAGAGAGGAGGGGGGGGGGGACAGCTCTCTACAAAGTTTAGAATTTAGACTGCAGTACCCATTTTAAACACTAGGTGGCAGAGTTACATACTGCTCCTTTAAATATTCCACTTTGGGTTCGGGTCAAACTGTGTTCAGAAATAGTCAAAATTAGGTAAAAGTTTAACTGGACTCAGCTCATTTCTTGTCAGTTTTCTGCTCCTCTGTTTATTGCTGCTCACTGACTCTGAGTTTCTTTTTCACATTTCTGTGCAGCCGGCTCCCTCTGCTGTTGATTGTGGACACTCAGACGTCAGCAGTCAGCCTGATTCTCCTGCAGGTAATACTCTCAGTGACATGGGCTGTTTTGGAAACCTCCTTCTACATACTACTATCCAACATAGTATGCATTACGTACTGCATAATGTATTCTACATTCAACAGTAGTATGTACGGTGGCTGGGAAGTGCAATGCAAAATTACAAATTTACATTTTGAAAAACAAAATTTCCGCCAAAACAAACAAAATGACCCCTCACTCAATCACTTCCGGGTCACTTCCTGCATTTGGTACATTCCCTTTCCGTCAAACTCTGTCGTGTGTAAATTTGTTTGGGGACTTCTGCCACTTGTAAATTTGTCTCAGCGCTTGTTAAAGTGTTTCACATCTTGTAAATTAGTTTTATAAAATGTAAATTTGTTTTGGTTTTGCAATTTTATTTAACAAAATGTAAAAGCGTTTTTTTCAAAATGTAAATTTGTCTAAAATTTTGTGAAAGTGTTTGACATTTTCTAATTTTGCTTTGCACTTCCCAGCCACCGTAAGTATGACAGCCAGTCACAGTATATAAAACATGAGAGCCCTATATGTAACCTTTCTCACCTCGTTACCTTGAGGGTTGAAGTGAAGGGAAACAGCTTACCTTTGAGGAGAATCCTTCAGGATGTCTAAAGATGTTTTGCCTGCTGAGCTGTGGTGTGATTGTCCCTGCAGGTGGGACTCCTCGGAGGCAGACGGTGACGGTGCAGAGACCTGCAGATCAGAGTTTCTCTCAGCAGTTTGTTCGTCCTCAGCAGCTGCTGGAGGGAAAGGTGAAGATCGCGTCCTTCCTATTGTCTTTGTGGATTTTTTATATACTTTTATTTTTACTGTTTGGTAGGGCACCTATGAAATAAAGAGCTTCAGTGATGTTTGTATTGGATGTGTATTTTTAGGATGCAGAGGCCATCTTTCAGTGGCTGAGGGAGTTCCAGCTGGAGCAGTATACTGGGAACTTCATCAGTGCTGGTTATGACGTTCCAACCATCAGCAGGATGACCCCCGAGGTAAACAAACATCATGCACTGAGAACTACACTTTGGGTGTTTTGAGGTGTTGTTGGACTTTCTTGACTCACTGATCACTCTGTACTCTGGTTGGGTTTCCAGGATCTGACAGCCATCGGAGTGACTAAGCCAGGCCACCGCAAGAAAGTCTCCCTGGAGATCAACAACCTGAACATCCCAGAGTGGCTGCCTGAGTACATCCCGGTAAGACTTCCAACTGTTTACTGCTGAATGCAAACTTTGTGATGCTATTCATCTAAGTCAGGGGTGTCCAAAGTGCGGCCCGAGGGCCATTTGCGGCCCTTGAGGGGATTTTTTGCGGCCCGTGACTTCAAATGAAGAATCAGAAGATTTTATTGATTAAGATTATCACATTATCTTATTTTTATTTTTCATGTTAACAAGGGCTGAACAATATTCCTAAAATAGAAAATGTTCAGTAACATGTATGTTGTTTTTTTTTTTTAAATCTACAGCTTTTACTATTTTCCACATTTTTTGTGTTTGAAAAAAAACGTATGTAAAGTTTTTGCAAACAAGCGGACTGTTGTTTAACCATTTAATGACCTGAGCTAAATGAACCACGTTACAGGCTCTGAGAAAAAAACAAATAAAGTAGATTTATTTTATTAAAGGGTTTCTTTAGCGAGCCTTTTGATTCTGATCAATTTCAACTATATTTAAAAATAAAAAACCTGTGGCCGACAATTTTGGCCCGCAAGAAAAACAGTTTGGACTCCACTGATCTGAGTGATCTGATCTTTCTCACAGTCTGATCTGGGGGAGTGGCTCAGTGCCATCGGTCTGCCGCAGTACCACAAACAACTCTCTGAAAACGGCTACGACTCCATCAGCATCGTCCGAGACCTCACATGGGAGGACCTGCAGGAGATCGGCATCACCAAGCTGGGTAAGGATCCCGCTATTCTTAGCATCTTAGCTATTGTGTACAGACCAGCAGTGTTTTTAAACTTTTGTTGTGATGGTTTCCTCCAGGCCATCAGAAGAAGCTGATGCTGGCGGTGAAGAAGCTGTGTGACATCCAGAGGGCGATCCTCCAGGCCGAATCAGGACAGGGAACGCTGCGCCGCAAAGGCCCCGGAGCCCTCCACCTGGTGACCATCGAGCCGCCGGACTCATCGGGCGAATGCTCGTCTCCTCACACCCCGAAGATGCTGACCTTCCAGGACAGCGAGCTGAGCGCCGAGCTGCAGACCGCCATGTCCGGTCACTACGGCGGCTGCGACGAAGGCTTGGCCATCAAGAACGCCGTGGGGATGTCCCAGAGCCAGGAGAGTATCGACGCCCGCTCCAGGGGCTCCGGGCGCTCCCAGGAGCCGCCCACGGCTTCCATCAACCCCCACTGCTGGTCTCAGGAGAACCTGGAGGGCAGCCCCGCCAAGGAGAGGAACCACCCCGAGGGCTGGGATCAGCGACCTCTGCAGCACCAGCTGCTGCCCAAGCAGGTGCCTTTGGGAACGGCGACCGTCTTTAAGTACCCGGCGATCCCAGCCAAGCCCAAGCTGTCTGCGTCCTGTAACTCCTCCCCCCACGGCTCCCCTGCTCTGAAGGGGTTCAGCTACCTGCATTCTCATTGTGGATCCACAGATCTGAACTCGCCTCAGAGGCTCGTCGACCACAGCATGACCCTGACTCCACCAAAGAGGCGCAACCAGAGCAAGATCCGCTACGCTCTATCGGACGGCGAGCCCGACGAAGACGACGACGAGGTTACTTTCCGTTCTGGGAACCTGTCGTCGTACGCCACCTTGACGCGCAAACCCGGTCGCAGCCAGCTGGCTCGGTTGCAGTCGAGCCCGGAGAAGAACGGAAACGTGGGGCGCAGCCAGTCGTTCGCCGTGCGCGCTCGCAAAAAAGGTCCCCCTCCTCCGCCGCCGAAAAGGCTGAGCTCGGTGAGCAGCACGACCAGCGGCGAGCTGAGCGACAGCAGCACAACGTCGTCAGTGGGCGGGGTCACGGACAGCCCGGTGAGCGTTCGGAGCATTGCAGCCTCTCTAGAAGGGAGGACGGAGGGGAAGGACCCTGCTGGATCTAAACCAGACCTCGTCCAGCAGGAGACTCCGCCTCCTCCTCTGAGCTCTACCGGTCAGGAAGCGAGAGAGTCTGGTGGCGTCAGGAGGCGGGTGCAGAGCGAGTGTATTCCCTCTCAGACCGGCGGCGGCGCCGAGTCAGAACGAGGGGTGAAGTCGGACACCGAGGAGGAAGAACCAAAAGGTCGCGGGCTGGACCGGTCTTCATCGCCCCACAACAGCTCCAGCGAGTGCATCCCGTTTGCCGAAGAGGGAAACTTAACCATCAAACAGAGACCCAAAGCTCCCGGGCCGCCGAGGGCCGAGGCCGTGCTGGAGCCTCCGGAGAAACAAGAACCCGCCAAGAACCTGGAAGTACCCGAGTTTAACCTGAAGGAGTCCGACACGGTGAAGCGTCGACACAAAGCGAAGGAGAAGGACCAGGCGGGAGGTTCCCCGAGTCGAGAGGCGGCGGAGGATGCCGGGTCGAGCGCCGGCGGCGGCGGCAGGCCTCTGTCCCAAAGCCAGGACGACGTCAATCTGAGGATCAGCGAGGCGCGTCTGGTGAGGCCGGCGAGTCCAGCGACAGGATCCCCGATCAGACGTCCACTCTCCCCGAAACCTCCCGCCGTCGCCCCCAAACCGGTCCGCCACAGTCTCCTGGCAGGACACGGTGAGATACTGACAAAGATATATATATCTGCTCATATCAAGTGTTTCTCTTAAAGGGTTAATATGTGATTCTTTCTTCACCTGAGAGAGGGAACCATAACGCTTAGTGGACATGAACACCTGCACGTACACAGACGCATCACCGACCTCGCCCTGCAGGTTGTCCTTCTGCTGAACCGTCTCAGCTGCTCGGGTGTAGTCCACCTTCAGCACGTCCCAGTTCTTAAACTTGGACTTATACACCTGAAGAGAAGACATGAATATACCAACCAATGAGATACACAGAGGGGATATTATGTTTCCAGCTTCTTCAAATTCTTTAAAGTGATTTTTCACTCTTAAATATATAAATCAAGTATCTCCTCTGAAAATAACTCTGTGAGTCATGACTGTCTACAATGGGTGTAACACCCGAGTCCCACTGTCTGTGATGTTTTCAGAGTTTTCAGAGTCATATCTTCACTTTGTTTACATCGCCAGGACGGCCGGCTGACTCCTCCCCTCGTGTATAAAAGTTGTTTAATTGAGGGACTAGAGAAAAGAAGAATAACATACTGTACTCACTGCTTAACTGTGTTTCTAGATCACGCTCATTTCAGGTAAATTTACATGCAGTGTGAAGATACGAGCAGAATAAAGATCGCTAGCATTAGCATGCTAACACAACAATGCAGCGCGAGTTGTTTCGGTTTCATGCTGGTGCTCAAGGGCGACATCTGCTGGATCAAAAAATCACATATAAAGACTTTAAGTCCCGCCCACAGAAATGAATCCAGAAGTTAAATTCTGAATCTTTGGAAAGGGGGGAATGACTCGTACCAGCTGGACCTGAAAGACAAAGTGTACTCTAAACGTGGACTTGACTTTAGTCCTCGAGGTCCCTGACTTGGGACTTATTTGGGATCTGATCTGGGACTTGTTTGACTTCACCAGGACTTAGTTGACCTTGTTGGTTTCGATTTGAGACTTGTTGATCTTGGATTAAGATTTGTTGGTTTTAGCTCTGGACTTGTTGATCTTGGATTTTGGATCTTAATGGTCTAGACTCAAGACGATATGGGGGTAGAATCAGGACTTGGCTCGACTCTGGGACTTGTAAGCGTTGCCACTCTTTGGTCCTGAATCTGGACTTTTGGGTCTTGACTTTGGGCCTGATTTGTCAAAGTTGAGACTTAAGATCAGTGTGCTCTGGACTTAAAGGTCTAGAGTTTAGACTTGTGGTAGATTTAAGACTTCTAGACTTCACTTTGGACTTTATGGTCGTTGATTTCAGACTTGTTGGTATTTGACCTTCTGGTGTTTCCTCCCCCAGCTGGACCCTTGTCTCCTTCTGTGACCGTCAGCGGGGTTCAAACCGTGGTCTTCAGCTCCCCGTCCTCCCCGGCTCACGTCCCCAGACCGCTGTCCCCTCAGGCCCCTCAGAGTCCCTCCCTGGCAGCTGCGAGGACTCAGGTGTACATGGCTGGTCCAGGGGGCACTCCGGGGACCGAGGTGGTTCAGCAGAGGCTGGATCAGACCAGCACGTCTCTGGAAGCGGCTCTGAAGGCCGTCGAGAAAAAACTGAACCGGGAGGACGACTCTGAAAGGTAAGACTGGAACGTGTGTGATTCAGACTGTGAATATGATGTGGAGTGTTTTGTAATGAATCATCGCTCCTCCTCTTCTTCTCCTTCTTCTCCTCCTCTTCTTCTTCTTCTCTCCGTAGTGTTTCACACTCAGTGAAGTCTGCAGGGACCATCCTGGACGACATCGGCAACATGTTTGACGACCTGGCCGACCAGCTGGACGCCATGTTGGAGTGAAGACTTTTCATCAAATCCAAACTTCTAAAAGAAAAAAAGATTCACCCGCAAACTCAGGAAGTGACCGAGAGAGAGAGAGAGAGAGAGGGAGAGAGAGAGAGAGAGAGAGAGAGAGAGAGAGAGAGAGAAAGGAGGGCTGACGGAGAGATGGATCCTCTCCTCTCTGAAGTCACCAGCTCTTAATCTCCACCCGTGCGTCTTCAGCGACCTCCTCCTCTCACGTTTATGACAGACTGATGAATCCCTGTGGACGGACGGACGGACGGACGGACGGATTCACTTTTTTTTTAATCGCTCAAACATGAACCAAACAAAGACCCTAAAGTTGGACCAGCCCGCTGTGAGGCTTTTTATTTACTAACTGAAACATGAAGTTTGATCTTTTTTTTGACCTCCTGACGCTTATTCCTGTCAGGCAGCTTGTCCTCAGATTTCTGTTGTGAAAGGTGTTTTTACTTTAAATTCAGATGAACTTATTTATTGGGTTTCCTCCTAAAAACATACAGAATATATTCACTTTTTACCAACAGAGAACAGTTAAAGTTCACTCCCCAAATACATGAACTGTCATCGTCCATTTTGTTCCTGGACGACTTGTTTGTATTTAGGTTTTTTAGCCATGTTGGATTTTTTTTGGAGCTGGAGAGGAGGGAGGTGGTGAGCAGTTTTGTCGAATCAAAAGAAAATCTAAGTTGTAATTCTAAAACCCATGAAGCCGGGTTTATTCCACAGATGAATCTAAAAAAATGTAACGCACGATTAGTTTTTATAAACGGGATTTTGAACGCAGGTTTTTATTTTCCTGGAGGAGAGACGAGAATCTGGACCGTGTCTGAACATTTCAAATGTTATCTTTGTAATATTTAAAGAAAAAAAAAAATCTATTTTATACAAAGTGACGTTAACCTCCGTGTGTGTGTCGTCTTCCACGCTGCTCGTGTTTGTGTGTTTTTAACAAACTGTTCATGAAGCTTCAGCAGACAGTTGACAGAAAGGGAAGAGCGGCACGTTCAGCTGAGGGGGGGAGGGAGGGAGGGGGGGGGGGGTCTCTCTGTGTGAGATACAAACTATTTTTTGATATTCATTTTAGCCGCATTAGTATTTAAATTAGACTTATCTAAATATGTATATTGTACACTAGAGGTATATACAGGAGCAGATACTCAACCAAAGTCTATGTACAGATTCTCCTCCCATATTTTCACAATCTGTCCTCCTCCTGTTTGTTTTTAACACTTTTATTATTCTTTACTGTCCGTCGCTCGGCCTGCGGCGCGTGGTTAAATGGTCATATAGCATGACATGTGAGCCTGTGTGTGTGTGTGTGTGTGAGTGTGTGTGAGTGTGTGTCTCTGTGTGTTTGTGTATGTGTGTGTGAGTGTGTGTCTCTGTGTGTGTGAGTGTGTGTGAGTGTGTGTCTCTGTGTGTGTGTGTGTGAGTGTGTGTCTCTGTGTTTGTGAGCGCTCTATATTTGAGATATTTCCTTTTTTGTTTTCCGTTTTCTCTCTTGTTTTCTCCAGCTGTTATCTGTTTAACTTTTGAATAACTAAGATGTTACTCTGCTCGTATGTTTTAATCTTTATTGACAGAGAATAAAGTTCATAAAGAGAAATCCTGCAAACCCTTTTTTTTTGTCCTGACAGACAGAAATGATGCTTTCTTATAACCAATGTTTTATATTAAACTGTCCTTATATGGCCTACACATTAAAGATTATAAACAATGAGTCATTTTAAAAACACAAAGATAAAAGTTTGTTAACACTTTAAAATTTAAAGTGTTAACAAACTTATTTAATAAATAAGTAATAAATAGTAAATAAATAATTTAATCAAATTTAAAGTTTAAATTAAGGTCTTTAATACAGATGCAATTGCAAGAAACCGCCAGCAGATGTCGCCATTTCTCCCTGCATCAAAACTTCCAGAGGGTCAGCAGGTATTTTAACAATTTCTCCTGCATCCCATCACTGGAATAAAGTGATGTAACTCCCCTACTAAGTTTATGGCTTTGTTGTGACCTATTTCTAATAAGACTTTAAATAAAATCCTCTTGTGGATTAAAATGAGAATTTTTAGTCACTTTTGAGGAGAACTCGCGCGGTGAATAAAACCGTTTACAGTTCATGAAAACCCTCTCCAGATTAGGACTTCACAACTTCTTCAACACTGTGACATCTCCACACCAACCTTTGTTTATGTAAAATCATAGAACTCACAGAAAGCTCCGCTCAAAACACACACGAGTGAATGTGCAGCACCTTGAAATATAAAGCCAAGAAAAGTCCAGAGAGATGTATTGTGACATTTTATTTTAATATAAAATACATAAATAAAGCATCTGCAGGTGGCATCAGGAGCATGTGCACATATTCATAGACACACACATAAACACATATGCATGAAGGACTCAAACACACGATCAAGCATTCAATTCACCCCCACAAAACAAAGAGTCAAGAAACTAAACGATGGCAGCTGTTTGGATCGATGTCTGCAAACTGCACGAGGAACATGAGCACAAGAAGCAGGGCAGCAGGTTGAGTTCACTCTGGAGGGACCAGAGCCGTTATTTAATCCACCCGTCATCCCTCCGCTGTAAAACCACAGCAACAAACTATTGATTAGCGATCAGTAGAAGCAGACGTCCACATATCTAAAATGTGTCTTTAAGTCTTTGCGAAAGCTCTCCCAATAAAATGACGGATGAAGAGTGACATTTTTTCAAGTAATGCCAGACTCAAATGTCTTAAAGTAGAGATTTAAACACCGTGCGTTTCCTGTTTGTAAAAATGCTTAAATTCTGGAGAGAAACTCTAAAGCGTGTTTTGTCCTCTCCGCTGCAGAAAAGCGGACCAAGTCAAGTTGAATGCAGCCTGTAACATAGACAGTGTGATGTCGTCTCAGTATCTCCAAGCCTCTACTGATTGCACATTAACTTTAAAACGTAAAACAAGGCTTCGTCCCACGAGCTGTAACTTGCACCCTCTCTCGTCTGTGAAGATTTCTTTGGACGACTAAATTCATCTTTGTCGTTGACTTTCTGAGCATGAAAACGTCGGATTGTGTTTGAACAGACCTCAGATCAGTGCACAAGTTAGAGGAGGAGCTAAACACACTGTAGTCCCTGTTTGAATGAAGGCGCATGGGGCAAACACACACACACACACACACACACACACACACACACACACATAGAAAACAGAAAAATAGATGAATAAACCAACATTCCTCAGAAAAAAAAAAACAATTATAGTGCTGTCTCCTGTTCACTCCCTCAAATATGAAAACACAAAGTGTAAAATTAAACTCTTATTTGCCTTTAAACTGCTTCCAGTGAGCTGTGCAAAATGGCCCCAAGCACGGAGGAGCGACTCCCCGGATGAAAACTACCGACCATGCAGCCAGAGCCACGGGAAAGCAGCCAATCGGATCGATATGTTTGTGTTTTTTATAAAGCCTCTGTACACCTATTTCCTCTCTAGTCATTATTCTCTCATTTTTAAAACAGACTCGCTGCCTAAAAAAAAGCTTGTAGTAAAAAACCTTTACTTTGCAGTTTGTGGCGTCGACAGGAAACGTCCAGCAGCTTCCTGACCAGCGGGGTGTCTTCCACTCGCTCGGTGGTCAAGAGGCTGCTGGAGGAACCAGAGCTCGGGGGATAGACATCATCTTAATCTTACAGGTAGAAAAATTACATGGCAGCGTAAATATTTGATGTAGGTGTGAGCGTTTTCTGTGCGTGACTTTGATGCAAACTTTTTCTACGAGGGCGGGGTTTTGAAAGCCCCCCAGGCGTGGAAGCAGCGCGTGAAGCAGTGCGGCTCGTTTCCCTTCCGCACCAGTCGAAGCTTCCTGGGATGTTCAGGGTCCTTAGAGCGCATGTGCTGGATGTAAACCTGAAGAAGAGGAGGAAGAGGAAGAGGAGGAGGAGGAAGAGGAGGAGGAGGAAGAAGAAGAAGAGGATGAGGACGAGGAAGAGAAAGAGGAGGAAGAAGAGGAGGAGGAAGAGGAAAAGGAAGAGGAGGAGGAAGAGGAGGAGGAGGAAGAAGAAGAAGAGGACGAGGAGGAGGAGGAGGAAGAGGAGGAGGAGGAAGAGGAAAAGGAAGAGGAGGAGGAAGAGAAAGAGGAGGAGGAGGAGGAAGAAGAAGAGGACGAGGACGAGGAGGAGGAAGAAGAAGAAGAGGACGAGGATGAGGAAGAGGAGGAGGAGGAAGAGGAAAAGGAAGAGGAGGAGGAAGAGAAAGAGGAGGAGGAGGAAGAAGAGGAAGAGGAGGAGGAAGAGAAAGAGGAGGAAGAGGAGGAGGAGGAAGAGGAGGAAGAAGAAGAAGAGGACGAGGACGAGGAGGAGGAAGAGGAGGAGGAAGAAGAAGAAGAGGACGAGGACGAGGACGAGGAGGAGGAAGAGGAAGAGAAAGAGGAGGAGGAGGAGGAAGAAGAGGAAGAGGAGGAGGAAGAGGAAGAGAAAGAGGAGGAGGAGGAGGAAGAAGAGGAAGAGGAGGAGGAAGAGAAAGAGGAGGAAGAAGAGGAGGAGGAAGAGGAGACATATTATAGCAGGTTAAAAAACTTAGCACATATTAGCATCATACAACGTTTAGTTCCAAACAAGCAACCTGATTGGACAACAGGCTTTTCATGAGTGTTGATATAAGAGACTTTTCACATCATGTATCCCTCCGCCTCAGTCAGGAGCCAAACCCTTTAATGAACATTTACAGCTCAAACCTCAGAATCACAACACTCTGATTCCTCTGGTGTCATGATTCAGTGACCTCACTGCAGAGAAGCTGCTCTGTGGTTACCATGGATACCAACAGTAGAATGGAATGTTCGGGTTGCTTAGCAACAGTCTAGTTTCAGTTAACTTGTGGAACTAGTTGAGTTAAAAATAATAACCTGTTGTTGATTTTTCACCTTTTTAATCATTATTATCAGCTTTTAGAACTTGTTGTATAAAAGTCATTTCACACTGGAGGTCGAGGCCAACTGGATGAAGAAGAAGAAGAAACAAAGTTAAAAAAGAGTTTCTCCTCACCTGGCAGGCTTTGAGACTGAGTTTGATTTCCACCTGGCTCGTCTGAGTACCGACCCACATGTACACCTGAGGCACGGTCACAAGAAAAGAGGATTAAAGTCAACGCCTCGGTCAAAGAGGAAGTGATGAAACCTAACCGCTCTCAGACACATCTGATTGGTCGTCACCTCTTTGCCGTTGTCCAGCAACATGATGTCATCATCGGCCAAGTCGTCCTGACAGAAGTCTGAGCACTTCTCCGACACGGAGAAATAACCCTTTTCATTAGAACACCTGAGAGACGCAGAAGAGGGGGGGGGGAGGAGGAGGAGGAGAAGAGAGAGGGAAGATCAGAGAGCCAATAGTATTCAGTATTTATTTTTTAATGAACACAAAGTATATTGAATAAATGATCCTGTTTTATGAACACCTCTTGTTCCCTCACCTGAAGAGTCGAGCGTGTTTCATATAATCAGCATCTTCATCGTACTCCTTCTGAGAACCAATCCCGACCCAGAAGAAGTTCTCTGGCTCCTCCCCCTCGTTGATCACCTACAGGACATATTATTTGTTTTTATTGTGGACACATACGATCAGTGATTCTGCAGCTCTGTGAAGACAGAGACGCCTCACACGTGTTCACCTGTTTGCTGTACGTGTCGTCGAACATGCTGTTCATGATGTCCTCGGCCAGCTTGGCCTCGTCGGGGTCGGCAGCTCGGCCCACCCAGGTGTAGACGATGCCCTGATTGTCTGTGCTCTCGAACGGTACCTGCAGGTTTAAAAACACAACAAAGATATGATCATTTTCTATCTTTAATCAAATAGGACAAAAAGGAGAAGAAGACATCGCTGCTGGGATTCACTTTTGAAAACAAAGTAAAAAAGAAATCAAAACCTTGAGAATGAAGCAGAACTCTGAGTTGAGATTGCTGGAATCTGTTCCGATCTGGATCGTCCTGAGAAGAAGACAAAAGGTCAAAACTATGGTTCAAAAAATAGCGTTGATATTTTAAGGTTAAATTTGAGGTTTGAAATCTGTTCTTCTTGTGAGTATAAACGTGATAGAGGGACGATGTGTACCTTGTGCAAAGTGCGCTGCCGTTTGTGCGTATGTGGTAGAGCGAGGGCTGAGGGTCCGCCTTCTGTTTCCTCTTCCCTTTGTGGATGATGAACTTCCTCTTGAAGTGGGACAGGAACTTGAGGTTCTCCTGCTGCTGAGTCATTCGTACCACCTTAAAGAAGAGAGGGACAGTGTTGTAATCTCTACGAGCAGACGTGGTCAGACTGAAGCAAATAGGACAGAGTAAATAAAATGTTAAGATTCTGATCTTTAGAGGGGAATAAAAAGGTCAAAGGAAATGTTATAATCTGTCGGGGTACCTTCAGTTTTCCCGGGAACAGACTCTCAAACTTCTTCTGCAGGGAGAAGGTGAAGGTGAGCCAGCCCATGTTGGAGGCCTGCCTGCCCTGCCAGAAGTACACCACACACTGGAAGTCCTCCTCGGGCTGTTTGTCGTCCTCATCGTCTCCTGCTGCAGCCGCTCGTCCTGCTCCTCCTGCTCCTCCTTCACCCTCCTTCTTCTCCTTCTCATCGTCCTCGTACTCCACAGGAACCCAGTACCTGAGTGAGCAGAGTTACAGAGTCAACTCACTTTGACCACAGACTAGGGTTTATTTGACTTATCTTAACCCTCATGCATCAAACTGGCATTTAAAAGGTTAAATTCCTGATAATTACTCAATATTTGATAGTTTTGAGCAGGGCTGAAGCTGTTTAAGAGATTTATGCAAAAGAAAAGTAGAAAAAAATATCAATCTGTTCTATTTTTATAGCAGTTTTTTGGCATGGACATTTTTGTCCTTAGTGACTTCAGAGGGGAGTAAATGAAACTGATGCCTGAGGGTTAATAACAGCCTACAGCCCCAACTAGTGGTGGTTGGCTACAGTTACACAACATCTGACAGGCTTTAGTGTGCTTGACAAAGTGAAGTCTGAAAGCAAAGAGAAGCAAATGAAAAATGCAAATACAACTTCACCAGAGTCCACCGGACCTCATATGTGATGTATGTTATCACAACTCTTTAAACTTTCTCTAAAACCATCAACGATCTGCCTCTGGGGACCTCCAGGCTGTGAGTTTAAGACTTTGTGAAATGTGAAGTAAACATCTTATACCGACTTTGACGCTGGCTGACTTCAATGATAAATATAGTTTGGACTGTCCGGCCTCCACTCACTGCTATGATTTAACACTGCATGCTCACACACACACACACACGCACGCACGCACGCACGCACGCACACACACATCCTTACCTGCAGAGGAAGACGTAGCAGTCCTGAGTGTGGAAGTGTCCAAACTCCTCCTCGGGCAGGCGAGCGAACTTCTTGCCCTCCAATACGAAGCCCTCCATACCGTCCAGGTCCTCGTTCCACTCCTCCATCAGCTGCTCCGCCTGAGAGAAGAAAAGACATGAAGGTAAGAACTGAGAGCGCTGAGAGGATTATCAGAGAGTATGAAGGAAGGAGTCAAAGTTCATGTGTTAACCTCAGTGAGAGCCATGGCGGGTTGTCTGGGGAGGAAGAGAGCGGTGAGGTCGGCCTTCATCTGATCTTTCTGCTCTGCGTCTTTCTTCACCTGAGAGAGGGAACGGTAACGCTTAGTGGACGTGAACACACACATGTACTTTGATAACAGACAAACACACAGACGCATCACCGACCTTGCCCTGCAGGTTGTCCTTCTGCTGAACCGTCTCGGCTGCTCGGGTGTAGTCCACCTTCAGCACGTCGTCCCAGTTCTTAAACTTGGACTTATACACCTGAAGAGAAGACATGAATATACCAACCAATGAGATACACAGAGGGGATATTATGTTTCCAGCTTCTTTAAATTCTTTATATGTGATTTTTAACACTTGAATATAAATCAAGTATCTCCTCTGAAAATAACTCTGTGAGTCATGACTGTCTACAATGGGTGTAACACCCGAGTCCCACTGTCTGTGATGTTTTCAGAGTTTTCAGAGTCCTATCTTCACTTTGTTTACATCGCCAGGACGGCCGGCTGACTCCTCCCCTCGTGTATAAAAGTTGTTTAATTGAGGGACTAGAGAAAAGAAGAATAACATACTGTACTCACTACTTAACTGTGTTTCTAGATCACGCTCATTTCAGGTAAATTTACATGCAGTGTGAAGATACGAGCATAATAAAGATCGCTAGCATTAGCATGCTAACACAACAATGCAGCGCGAGTTGTTTTGGTTTCATGCTGGAGCTCAAGGGCGACATCTGCTGGATCAAAAAATCACATATAAAGCCTTTAAATAAGAAATCAAACAAACATTTCTCTCTGTCATTCTCGGTTCATCATTTCATTTTTAAGAATTATTTTGACCATTAAACTGCACTAACACTAATATATCCCAACAAGACGGACTGAAGTCTTAGCATGAAGGCAAGAAAACAAGTGAAGGATATTATGTTTTTTAAAGTAGAAGATATCTTTTATCTATCCCACCAGGAGAAAGTACTTTTCCACTCTCTTATTGACACATGAAGGTGTTGCTCTGGAGAGTCTCACCTGACACTCGGTGCCCTCCAGGTTGCGGGTGACGCAGGCGTGTTTGGGCCGGTGCAGCATGGAGCAGATCTCCTGACCCAGCTTCAGGGCGGCCGCTCGGACGAGGCGGGGGGACTTCCTCCCGATCCAGATGAACACGTCGGACCAGCAGTCCAGGATGTACACGCCCTTAGTGTCCAGCAGGGTCTGCACCTGAGGAGAGGAAACAGGGTGCTCAGGAGGAGGGGGGGGGAGGTGCGATGCTGAATCTGAAAGTGATCATGCAGCAGAGGAAACGTACCAGTCTCAGCTCTGGCAGCGTGTCCAGTTTGATCTTCTTATCTTTGTGCTCCACTGACAGCTTGTAGTTAATCTGAGGCAGCTCCAGGTAGCCCAGACCCAAACCCACCTGCAGGACAAGAAACAATACTTAGTGATGTTCTCAAACAGGTACAGATCAAATACAAACAATCACAAAACAACTGTAAAGAAACTATATTATATTAATGTGAGTCTAACAGGTAAAACAGGAGGTTAAAAAAAAAGGTTAAGTGTTGTGGCTTTCCTCCTCCTCCTCCTAACACCTTCCTCCTCCTTTTCCTCCTCCTCTTCCTCCCTCCTCCTCTTTCTCCTCCTCTTCCCCCTCTTCCTCTTCCCCCTCCTCCTTCTCCTCCTCCTCTTCCCCCTCTCCCTCCTCCTCCTCTTCCCCCTCTCCCTCCTCCTCCTCTTGTAACTATGGAGTTTTATCTTTTGAAGTTGATCAGAATGTAAATGAAGTTCTGTGTTAAAGTGTAAAAAGTAAAAATAGTTAAATCTCCATATTGGAAAGAAAAGACTGATCCAACAGTGTGAGTCTTAAGGCCGTCACATGCTGTCGACTAATATTAAAGGATCAATCAGTAAGATGTGTAGTAACTGGAATTAAAACTTTAAAGAGTTTTTTACTCTTTCTTACATAATGCACATCATCATGAACCATCAGGTCTGTGATGGAGCAGAGGGCTCAGCAGTAAATCCTACACACCTCCTCCTCCAACACTTCACTCCTACACTTCTGCAGTCCTCCACCATCACAGCGTTTTTAAAATGCTGAGCGAGCGTACAGCGAGTAGGAGTGTATAAACAGTCTCACCTTGTAGAGTTTGGGTCTGACGGGAGAGAAATCATCAGGTATGTGTTTCTTGATCTCCTCCGGTTGTCCTCCCAGTGTTTCCCAGAACTCCGGCGGCTCCTGCTTCTGCATGAGGGTCGTGATCTCCGCCTTCCCCTTACGCTCGTTCTTATTGATCTTTTCTGCAAATAACCTGAAGCCATAGAAATATAAACTTCATTTATGTTTCATGTGCTCATGTTTGTTTGAAGAGTTTCCAAAACGAGTGGCGGGAGAGTTTGTGTGAAGATCTTGATTTGTGATCCTACCTGGCCTTGGTGGTGCCGCTCAGCGTAGCGTTGGCTCCCCTCCAGATGAAAATGTCCAGGCCTGTGTCCAACAGGAAGACGAATCTGCCAGGACAAAAAGAGACACAGTGTGCAAATGAAGAAGGAGCAACAAACAAATCCAGGAAGGGAATACAATAAGAGCAGTGTTTATGTCAGACTGAGAGAAGAGTGTGGGCTGTAACAAGATTAAAAGTGTACGTCATGATGTGTTAAAGAGGGGGGGGAGTTACCGAGGGTCGAGGGAGGAGCCCTTCACAGGTACAGACTCCAGTTTGATGTTCTTCTTCCCGTAAACTCTGTACAACCTGAGAAACACACAAGACGATTAAACACAGAGGAAAGACGTTTTCAGACCAAACAGAAAATGATTAGCAACCTTTCAGAGAAGAAGTTGCAAAATGCCTCTGAAGAGTTTACTGGAATTATCAGAATCAGAATCAGAATCGGGGTTTATTGCCAAGTACATTTACACACACAAGGAATTTAACTTGGTGTATTGGTGCCAAACAGTTAACAAGGAAATAAAGCAGAACTAGCAACAACTTAAATAATACAGAATAAGAAGATATTACAATATATAAAATAGAATTTAAAAATGTAAAATATAACAAAATAAAAAACACAAAATGTACAAAAGGTGAAATGTAGGAGGTGTGCGGTGGACTATGAGAAAAAATGTACGACAAATCAGATTTGTCTGTTCATTAGAAATCTTTGACTCCTTGTTCCCTCTTTCCCTAAGCAGCGTTTTATTAAACTGCCATGTCAATGGGATCATTTCATTACGCCTCCGCAGCATTCAGATGGAAGGTAAAGGGTCACAGGGGCGTAAACAACACGGATTGAAACGTCGGTCTGGAGAGGGCTTATGACTTTAGGAAGGCAGCGCTTGAAATTGCAGCTTTAAAAACCATGATAAATAATATGTGACTTCATTTGGACGCAGTGTTAATCTTCACACCATTTTCTAATTTAGTCTCCTGACGAAAATGTCCTTTATATTTAGTCAGTTATTAGTAATTTGTTATTGATTTAATTTAGTCAATTAGTCACTGACTAAAATTGCACATAATTTTAGTTGATGAAAATAGAAGTTATTTTAGTCAACAAAATCTGACGCAAGCTTTTATTTATATTATCAGAAGCTCCAGGGGGCGGGGCTTCACGGACCTGCAGGCTCCAGGCTCCCACACACACACACGCACACACGTCAATTAGATGATGAAGTTATATTATTTATCAAATCGTCAAATAGCAGAGTTTCATCTCGTCATCGTCATAGCTGACTAATTTAAAAAGACCTTCGTCAACTAATATTTTCGTCATTTATTTCATTGAGATTAACACTGTTTGAACACGATAACGCAAATCCATGGAGCCTTAGAAAGAGATCCAGGAAAGTTTGATCCCAGCCTACCTGACGGAGTAGTGTGTGTCCTCCACCGTGTAGAATCCACTCGCTGTTCCTCCCTCGATGTAGGAGATCTCGTTGTTAAACACCTGCACGTTACACAGAAACAGTCGTTTAGAAAACAGCACAGACGGGTTTGTTATTCAGGAATCTTTAGAGTGGAATCAGTTTCTACATACAGCACTGAACTCCTCGCTCTCGTCTCCCATCTCCTCCCGTATCGTCCTGCACTCCGCCCCGAGGAAGTTCCTGAGGTTGACGGCGTGGATGGCCGAGCCGGCCTTCTTGTCCAGCGTGGCCTCCTGACCGATCCAGTAGAAGATCTGATAGTTCAGAGCTCCGTTGTCATCCAGGAACGTCTGCGCCCACAGAGAGGAACGAACGAGAGAAACATGAAAACCTGCAGGCCTGAAGACCACGCCTCTGATGTAAAACAACGACACATCTGATGCGTTACCTTCAGGATGATGTAGCAATCTGCCTCGTAGAACTTTCCGTGGAAGGTTTCATCCACTTGGAGAGGAATGAAGTTTTCTATCTGCCAAACAGACACACCTGGAATCTGCACGACAGAGAAACAGGAAACATCAGGATGTCTGGAAGATGTGATCCTACATGTGTTAAACATTCAATAAGAAAACACACACACACTGTCACACAGAAATATACATCACCTGCCCGACGTCCTCCATAAAGAACTCAGAGTAGTTGAGTTGAGGTTTCTCTAGACTCTTGTCCCAGCGCCGGACTTTTAAGTCGCCGTATTTCAAATCACCATTTTCCTGCTAAATCATCAAAATTGTTGGTACAAAAAAAACCCAATTCAAATCAAACGATGTGTTTATCGTTCCTCGTGTGGCCTGTGTGTAGCCGTCTTTCTTCCTCACCTCCATGTTCTTCTTCTCCTGAGCTACGTCACTCATTCCCTTCAGCACCTGCTTGGCCTGGTCGTCCTGTGAAGAGTCCTTCCTCCTCCGCAGCCTCATCCTCCTCGCCAGGGGATCTCTGGGGCTGGCTCCTGCACAGACACACAGACACACACACACACACACACAGACACACAGACACACAGACACACACACACACACACACACACACACACACACACACACACACACACACACACACACACACACACACACACACACACACACACACACACACACACACACACAAAGATTAAAACCTCTGGAACACACACAGGTTGTATTGAGGGGCAGAACAAACAGGCAGAGAAATGGTGCGTCCATGTATGTGACCACACCTCCTCCAGCAGCAGCCACAGTGGCGGGCGAGGCCCCGGCCAGCCGGAGCTGGTTCTGCAGAGAGAAGTCGATGTTGTACCACTCGGCCGCTCTGTCGACGGGTTTAGGAGGCATCACAAGGTTCGGGTTCTCACGCACGTCCAGAATCTACAGAGAGATCAGACGTGGAAAAAGGATGAATGTACTTGGGATAGTTTTGTTAATTTTGTGAAGCAATTAAATGGGCTACAATTAGACTGATGAGTATTCAGCAGATTAATTAAACATGTTTTGACTGACAACCTTCTAATTATTGTGCAACTGGAATCTCCATCCCATCATGCTATTATTGTAAGTCTGTGTGTGTCTCTTTATCTCTTGTCCTGTCTATTGTCTGTATGCTTGTTGTCCTTGTTTGTTTTTGTACTCTTATGCTTTCTTTTGGACTTTTATTATTATTTTATTTTTTATTAGTTTCTTTTGTTTTACAGTTCGCCTGTGGGGTTTTGGTACGTTCCTTCCTACACCACTAATGTTCACACTCATTTCTGTATCTACCTACTATGGATGTTTTGGTTCAAATGTGCTTGTTGTGCCGTCTAATTGCAATGTGAACACGCATCCAAGAAAAATAATTTTGAAAGAAAAAGGATGAATGTAAGGATTGAATTGTGGTGATGTTTGGGTTCTGATGTTGGTCGGGTTTGTGTTTGGGTTCTTTTACTGTTGGGGTTTTGTTGTTGTCGTTTGGGTTCTTATGCTTTGTTGTTATTTTATATTCTGTAAGTGTTTAAGTACTTTGTAAATCATTGTTTTGAAAAGTGATATACAAAGAAAGTCATTATTATGATGTCTCACAGTTACTACAGCATTTAACTTAAATGTGATTTTTTAAAGTTTTCTTGCAGGTAACTTTCATCCTTTTTTTTGACACTTTAACATCATTATCCGACACATATAGAACATCGTTAACCCAAGAGAAACACTGTTTGAGTCCAGTGTTACCTCTAAATCAGTCAGGAAGTGGATGGCCTCGGGCAGCGTAACCAGGCGGTTTTTATTCAGCACCAACTTCTTCAGCTTTCCACATCTGGACGGCAACACAATAAAAAAGTGTGGTGAATAAAAACAGAAGCATCTCTAAGCAGCTGTTCAAATGTTCATTCTGTGTGTGTTTGTGTTTATCTCACCTGCAGAGACCCTCGGGGATCAGCTCCAGGTTGTTGTTAGCAGCCATGAACTCGGTGAGGCTGGAGAGTTTGCCAACGCCCGGCGGGACTCCGTCAAAGTCCAGTTTGTTGGAGTTCACATACAGCTTCTTCAGTTTGGACAGCTTACAGATGGCAGACTGCGTGGAGGCAAAAAACCAGAAAAACAACTTAAAACATGCCTGAACAAATTAAAACACAGGAGTGTCTCAAAGCTTCCAGCTGTGTGGGTTTTCTATATCGTCCTTACGGGCAGCGAGGTGAGCTGGTTACGACTCAGGTTAAGCGTCTCCAGCTGAGTCCACTGGTCGATGCACAGAGACAGCTCTGAGATCTGATTACTGCTCAGGTTGAGTCTCTTCAGACTGCCCAGGGAATAGAGGCACTCTGGCACCCGGGTCAGGTCGTTACATGACAGGTCGACGTCTGTGGAGAGACGGGAGGAAGAGAGGGAGCGTGTGTTTGTGAGAAGCGTCAACAATCAGGAAGTAGAGCCTTAAGATGGACTGCAGACGGTGTGTGTGTGTGTGTGTGTGTGTGTGTGTGTGTGTGTGTGTGTGTGTGTGTGTGTGTGTGTGTGTGTGTGTGTGTGTGTGTGTGTGTGTGTGTGTGTGTGTGTGTGTGTGTGTGTGTGTGTGTGTTACCTGCTAACTGTGTCAGACCCTCCAGACTGGTGGGCATGTTGCTCTGGGTCCTCTGTGTGTTCCTCAGGTGGAGAGTCTGTAACGCCACCATGGCGGGCAGCTGGCTGCTCGGACACATGAAGAAGAAATAAATGTCTAACAGTCTGCACTAACATTCAGGCCTATGACACGAGACTTCCAGGTGTTGGTGTATTTACCGCAGTTGTGCGTGCATCAGCGGGTTGTTGTTCAGGATGAGCGTCTGCAGGTGAACCAGGCGTCTCATCTGGGGCGGCAGGCTGTCCAGCTTGTTGTCGCTCAGGTCCAGGTACAGCAGGTCGGTCAGGTTGATGAACAGCTGGTTGGGGATGGCGTCGATGCCGTTGTGGCTCAGGTTCAGCACCAGCATGTTCTTGCTGTTCTCCAGGTCTCTGGGGATCTCCGTCAGCTGGTTGAAGCTCAGGTCCTGAAGGAGAGAGGGGGGTGGAAAAACATGATTCTGTTTTCATTGTAAACACCAGCTGCATGCCAGAGATATTTTTGGAACAGTGATGTTAACAACGCTAAGTGTAACGCTTATCATGTACCAGCACAGAGAGGTCATCCAGCTGGAAGATGTCGTCTGGGACGCCAGAGTTTTTCAGGTTGTTGGCCCGGGCTACCACCGCCTGCACATGGAGAGAAACACTGTCAGGATACGGTTCAAACATCAATATCAGTTGGAGCAGAGTGTAACGTACAGTTCACTGTACAAAGTTAATTTTCTAGAACATTCCTGTTGAAAAAAAAAACTCCCTTTTGCACTATTTAAGACGAGAGAAAATATGAAGTCATTCTGTGCAATATGTCGCATTGAAGGCAGCGAGCAACGTTGAACTGCTCGTCTAACAATGATGATTTTAAATATGTAAAATAAATCCTTTTTCAGAATCGGGTCACTAAAAAAAGAGGATGCTCATGTTCTGTTGGGATTATTTTTCTGATGTATGTGTGGGCGCTTCAGTTACCCGCAGGTTGGGTAGGCTGGACAGTTCTCCGTGTAAGGTGGTCAGACTGTTGTGGCTCACTGAAAGATGCTCCTGAAAGAAGAGGGAAAAGGAGGAGCTGAATGAGTCATAACAAAACACAATCATCTTAATCCCACAAAAAAAACGCCCTCAGTAGTTGCTCTGGTGGTTCCTCTGCTGTGAATCACCAACACCAGACACGTTGACTCCTCGCCTCGATAACAGACTTACTACACCAGGGAGGATCGAGCATGTTAGCACAGATATCATCTTCTCACCTCGGACGTCTGATTGCAGCTTTGCAGGTTTAGTGGAGTTAATCCTATCAAAGTCGCTGATTACTAAAGTAAAGTGTGTGTGTGTGTGTGTCTTTAATCTGGAGACTGCTGACGTCTTATCTGTTATCCGCACATCAAGTTTAGAAACAGGACTGATCCCTAAATGTCTTGGTCTTGTCTCTGAGAACTCTGGACTCGGTTAGTGTGGTCTTGACTCGACACTAGAAACAAGTATACTTTGACTCCTCAGCTATCAACTATCCAGACTGAAAATAAAACATGTATGATGTAAGTATGACATAAACTGACATGTGCTCCATCGTGGTAAAAACTGATTCTTCTTATATTTACTGTATGGGAGGAAAAGAGTCCATTCATATATATAAATGTTCAGCATAAACGGCTCCATATTCAAACATCTCTCTGGATAACCCTGTTATCTTAAACCCTGAATGTCTCACCAGTTTCTGCAGAGAGGCCAGCTCCTCTGGGAGGTAACACAGTCCCGTCCTGTTTAGCTTCAGCCATCGCAGACTGCTCATGGACTTGACATGCTCTGGGAAGTACCCGCCCTGTAAACACAGAAAGATGGAGAAGAGAGAGGATTGAGGAGGAGTAACCTTAGTTATCAATGCTTTGTTTCTTTCTCAGTAACTGAACGTTTACATTATGATGGAGGGTGCAAATAAACCCGAGCTGACGCTGCCTGTGAACATTTTTTTTCACCATAACAAATCAAAAGATCTTTCTGCACACAGTTGCATTACCATTTGCTTTAGAGAACAGCAGGTTTAATACCACTCCAGAGGAGGACGTCGTTTGTTTGTTTGTTGTGTGAAATACATGACATGAAGAATGACATTCAGTTCCTGTTTTACTCTCCCATTTATGATGACATATAGAATGTGCTTTTTAGTCAAATTAATGTTGATTTATTCAGCTTGGATATTTATAAAAAACCTGGGTTATGCATGAGTTAATCTTATGTGAATGCCGACACACAAAAGGTGGCATCTTCCTCGTTGGTTTCTCCGTCATGTGGAGGGGTGTAATCGCACAAAACAGATCATTTAACGCTCAGCTACATGACCAAGTGTAACAACAGACATCTGGCCAGCTGTGACGGCATGTTGTTAAACAGGAAGTAACAGAGAAGTTAGGTCACAGTCGTAATGTGGGCACAGTTGAGGAAGAGGAAATGATGTCATCCTACATGAGCTGAATATAGCTTACAGCTTGGAATCATCAGCTTGACGGATAATAAAAAAAAAACTCTTTCGCCTGCTTGTTGTTTCAATATTCAGACTTTCTGAACTGAAATCACATGAACACATAGAAGTCGGAATGACGACTTCCCAACTCGGTAACTGGGAGCATCAGAGGAGCACCTGAATGCAGCATCACTCCCAGTGCCTCTGACAGTGTGCCATGCAGGTTGTCATGTGTGTGATTGATGGAGTGCTTGAGGAGTGCTGTTCCTTTTGGAGAGGATGTAGGTTGTTATTGTTGCATGACGACGGCCCACAGCAGAATGTGTTGAGTTTAGGAAAACAAAACCCATGCACGCTAGATAATATCTCTAAGCTTCATTTTAGCAGAACGCTTCAAAATGTTGTGAAATGTTCAACGGCTGAGAGTGTTGATAAGGTGCTGTCTTGTCCTAATCGACTTGTTTTGTTGTTGTTGTGCACTGAAACTAATACATAGGTATCCAGATAATCCAGATAATGCAAATTGAACTTAGAATCGTACCTTTCCACAATTAAAAACAAGTAAATATAGTTTGCAAAAGCAGGAATGTAAAACTAAATATTGAAGGAGGTGAAGAAATTAGTATTGTGCAGAAGAAACATACGACATGTAGAGGTAAAACAGAGAAATAGATATGTTTAACTCAGGATGAAAGTATGAGAAGTACAGGTAATACAAACACGAGGTGTCGAAAAGTCAAACATGATATTTAAAAGAAAAATGAAAGCCAGTTTGTTGAATAAATATGTGGAAATATGTCAGTGAGATACTGTTTTGCTTTGTGATGCTGTAACAAAAATGTATTGATTTACAGATTTAAAAATACTTTTTTACCTACTGCAATTTCACTTTATAACGACTCCCCTTTAAGTAAGGACAGAAGACATTTAAACTTTTAAACTTTAGCCTGAGCTGCATATATCAAACTGTATTTTGCCCACTTGACTGATTTTTTATAATAATTCTTCATTTATCTATCATACTATGCACTGGCAGAGCTAGTATTTTGTACTGTTATCGATGAGTAACAGCTACTTATGCACATGGACCATCCATACCACTTTTTTATCCTGGCTATGTATTGTGGGCTCATGTTTTTTGTATGGGTGGGATATGTATGTATATATGTGTTGTGTTGTGTGTGTGTGTGTGTATGTATATATGTGTTGTATGTATGTATACATGTGTTGTGTTGTGTGTGTGTATGTATATATGTGTTGTGTTGTGTGTGTGTATGTATATATGTGTTGTATGTATGTATATATGTGTTGTGTTGTGTGTGTGTGTATGCTGGCTGCTGGAACACCTAAATTTCCCTGCTTGGATGAATAAAGTATATCTTATCTTATCTTATCTTATTGTGATATACTTTGTACGGTGTATAATCCATGGTAATTGTATTTTAGATATAAAAGCCTGGATGTCACAGAACTTTTTGCAGCTCAACAGGACAAAACAGAGGTTTTAATCATCGGTTCAAAGGCTCAGAGAGAGAAACTGGCCCCCAAACTAAAAAAAATAGGACTCAACCCAAGTCAAGAAGCACGGAATCTTGGGGTGATCTTTGACTTAGATTTAAATTTTAAGGCCCACGTAAAGGGTGTCACAAAAACAGCATTTTACCACCTGAAAAACATCGCCAAAGTGAGGCCATTTCTCTCTCTGAGCCAAACAGAGAGACTAATGCATGCTTTTATTACTAGCAGGCTGGACTATTGTAACGCTCTCCTTTCTGGTCTTCCAGAAAACACAACAAATCGGCTTCAGCTACTACAAAACTCTGCCGCACGGGTACTGACAAAGAGCAGAAGGAGAGCACACATCACACCTGGTTTAAAATCTTTACACTGGCTGCCTGTTAGTTTTCGTGTTGATTTTAAAATTATTTTATTAGTTTATAAAACATTACATGGCCTTGCACCAGACTACCTATCGGATATGATTTTAGTTTACGAAACAGTACGGCCCCTCAGATCCTCCAGTTCCTCTCTCTTAGTTGTTCCACAGAGCAGGACAAAAACCTTTGGCGATGCTGCTTTCAGCTGTTACGCTCCGAGACCGTGGAACGACCTTCCTGAGGGTCTGAGAGGAGCCCAGAATCTTAAAACTCATTTATTCAGTCTGGCTTTTATATAGTGTTTTATATCAATTCAAATCTTAACATTACTGTATTGTCTTTTTTATCTTACTACAATTTTAAATATTTTCCTCTTATATATTTATTTTAATATCTTGTTGCTTTTGTGTCGTATTTTATTGTATTTTATTTTTATACATATATTTTATTTTTAATTCTTATTTGTACATTAGTCTCTCAATGATTTTATAAACTACTTTTCGTCAATAACTTTTCTGCACTCTTGTAAAGCACTTTGAACTGCAATTTAATTTGTCTGAAAGGTGCTTTAAAAATAAAGTTTGATTGATTGATAATGAATTGATAAGGAGGATCTATGATGGGGCTGCCAGTGGCTGTGTTTTTATTTGAATTGTTTTTGAATAAAGTGTTTTGTTTTAATGTTTAGTGAAAGAGGAGCAGATGTTATCAGATTAATCTTCTTTCTGCTCCTTTTCATTCAACATTTGAGATTTTAATGTTTGTTTGTTTTTCTTAACTTTATTGTTTCTTTGAATGAAATAAAAGTTACAAATAAAAATAAAACAAATAGTTTAAAAAGTATTTAAGTATCAAACACTGTGACATCTGAACTCATCTTTTCTTATTTCTGATTTAAAAGTTGTTTTTTATTCACTGCTCTTCTGTTTGTGTGATCATGTCTGTACAGCTCATTATTTAGCAGAGGCTTTTATAAACTATATATATATACTTGTTTACTCTTTAATTAGATCTTCTGTTGTTCTTTTAGGAGGTAACTTTACTACATTGTCTAAAATGGAGCTTCTGACTCAGACAGGCAGTTAGCCTCCTCCGAAGCTAAAGTAGCTAGGCTAGCTAACATGACGTAAAGATAAGGGAAGCTACAGATAATGAAAGTAAACATTCATCTTTTATGAACCAATTCCGCTTCTAATGTCTCTAAAACAGCCAGGCAGGACGCTTCTGATCGAGATCTTAGAGGCGTTTGGATCATGTCAAAGAAAATCTGACAACTGGCTAACGCCCAATGCTAACAGCACTGAGCTAATCTGACCGTTTGTTTGTTTGTCGGGTGTTTAGTTGTTCAACAGCGACAGTTTATATAAAAAACAACGTTTATTATGTTTTTAAATCCTTACTTTGAAGTCGTTTCCACTGAGGTCTACCCCCCTTATGAAGGGAAGCACTCCGGTGGCAGCCATTTCTGGTTGATGTCAGCAGCTGAGCCCTCAAACTGTCTATTTGGGTCCCGGAGCTGTGACGGGCTGTGGCTGCTGCCTGCGAGGCTCTTCTTCTTCTTCGTTGTTTATTTAACGGTGGTTAACCAGCAGCGCTTTTGGCTCTTTACTGCCACCTGCTGCGTCGGAATGTAAAGCACAGATTATAATACTACGGGTTGAGCGACCTCTAGTGGACATCTTCTTTTTTTTTTTACCAACTTTTTATTTATTTTGACAGCCTTTACAGGTGTATATCATCCAATAAACCAATTAGGTAGTAATTCATACATCCATTTCATTGTCATAATTACAATGCAAAAATAAAATAAATTAAAAAAGAAGAGGATGACAATACAACCCTGCAAACCTGGAGTTTTCATAGCCCCCCATCCCATGGGTCTTGTATTTTAAATAAATATAGAGGCATTTACAGTAAGTCTAAAAAAAAAAATTACAAATTAAAAAAAAAAATATATATATAGGCAGCTCAAATTAACAAAAAATAGAAAGACAAATAATAATGATAACAACAATGGGATTAAACATTTAAATACCACAGTGTAGTGGAGAAAAAAACAAAACAATTAAACCAATAACAAGATCATAGTATAGATCTGACAGAGTTAAATGCCTGTGTTCTATTTTCTAGTGGTCATCCATGAGAATATTTGTGCCAGTGTTATGCCGAGAAATGCATCCCTGCCATTGCCAAGAACTGCATGCACCTCACTGTTAGAAAACAGTATAAATCTTATTTATAGGGACAGATCTGTGAGCATAGTATTTTTTAGGGTGGATGCAAAATACGGCAGTGTATAAATTGTGTTTGTAATATATTGAAATGTTCTGCTAGGTGTATGCAATTCTCGGCAGGTATGCATTTCTAGACATAACACATGTTTGCGTCCCACTGTTTAAAATAAATACACTCAAAATAAATCAATTGTCAATAAATAAGACAAAATAAGGACTCAAGTGAAACTAATAATTTACTGAGTCTGAGGAAATAAAGTTCAGGTCGGATATACCAATCCATTTATTCATTAAAAAAGACACAATTACACGCTTTTCTTTCAGTCCTTCCAAAGAGTGTTGCCACCCACCACCTCTGTGAGCAACACCTGCTGCTAATCTGCATCGTTCAATAAAAATGTAGCTCACAGTGCCACCCAGTGGTCAGCCCAGCAAAGACAGCTTTAACAAAGAGTAGGGCCCTTTCCGAATAGTCACAGTTCAGTATGCAGTATGTACTATTCAGTATGGCGTTTCAGTAGACTGAACTTTCGTGGTCATTCAGTATGCATTTTTTGTGTCCGCGCAGTATTCTGAACATTTCAGTATGGATACTAACTTCCGGGTTTCATGCAGTATGGATCGGATGCGTGCTTTCAGGAAATGAATTGTATTTTACCACCCACAATGCTGTGCGAAATTAAACGTAAATCGTCACTTCACGTCCGCCTCCAAATCAAAACAAACGAGCGTGGATTAATTTAATCAATTTTTAATCTAGAGTTAAAGTATCGACTGAAATCACTACTACTATCTTACTGTCTTTCATTTGTACTTTTCTTTATGTACTGTATGTGATTTAGTTATTTAATCTGCCTTTTACTTGATTTACATTGTGATATTGTTTTTTGCCTTGACTGTATATGAGCATTACTCTTAAAAAAACGGGTGAATGCGGCCGGTTCTGGAAACGTAAATGACGTCACTTCCATACTGAATGAATCAGAAGAAGTAGGAACAAATATCTGCCTACTGTGTGTGCATACTGAATAGTAGGTACTAACAGTATACAGCACGGATAGTACGTACTGCATACTGCCTACTGAAAGATTGAGTATGTACTTGGCAATTCGGATACGGCCTAGGTCATGGATATCAGAGAAAAAAAGTCATCAGTGGACTGTGTTTTACTTTTAGTATTATTTGATTTGCACTTTACAGTGTTTGGATTGAAAGTTATACAATGTGATCATTCTGGAAGATGCGCTTTACTACTGTCGATATTTAAATTAGAGACTACGTTTGCATTTCCACACAAATGAAGTGGATTAAAGTGTACAATATTTATTGCTCATTTTTTTTGGACTGCATGTATAGCGTTCGTCTTTAATTTTCCCTCTGTATGACGTTGTCTTTTTCAAATTGAAGTACTTATTTCTATTACCACTTGTGTTTCCTTTCTAAACAGAATTCAGACACCTTTCATATCCACAAGCAATTGTGCATTTAAAAGGTTTTCCCATCACTTAACAATTAAGCTACAATAAATATACATTCAGAATGATTGCTTGACATCTCTTTGTAACATTTTTTTACTAAGGACAAAACTTTACTCTAGACTCAAGTTTTAAAAGAAAGTCAAGACTGTGGTGTTGTTACAACCTCCTAAAGAAAAATAGTTAAACCAAGGTGCTGCTGGTCAACAGGCAAGGCAACTGCTTTGGGCCCCAGGCCAGAAGAGGCCCCTGAGGGCTGACAAACTTTAAATCTAAATCAGTGGCCCAAAATGTGAAAATCTTGCAATGACAGTAAGAAACCTCCCTAAGGGGGCCCCATCTGACAGTACTCACTGTTGTTGACCTCCTAAGCATTGTATGCATTATTGCTGTGAAAACAAAAGTTGGTTAAATGAAGAGGAATGATCCGTCTATTGGAGAGAAAGAGAAACAGCGTCAGGACACGATGGTGATGTAAATAAACCACGAATAAGAAATGGGCTCAGATTCCAAAAAAACATTTTTTATTAGAATACAGCAGATATAAAAGTCTATTGCAATCAAACACTCCCATCAGAACAATCTGCTCTACAAACACAATCACAACAGATAGATGAGTGGTCAGTTCTCTGAAGGTATCAAGGAGTCACAGCAAGCGTGCTTAATGTACCACCTACAGTAAGCACAGACTGCTATCACTCCTATGTAGACCTCTTGTCTTCCTCTGACCATACTGCTCATATCTCAGATATCATGTCTGCACTCTAACAACAACAACAACAACAACAACAACAGCAGCAGCAGCAGCAACGCAAATGTTAGAAAAAGTCAGTTTATTAATTTGTATGAATATAACATAAGTAACATAAATTCAATTTGAATGCACAAATGACAAACTTTGTATTTCTTTTTATGATTGCCCTATTTTTTGTTTTTGCCTGTAAAGGTGACACACTGCCAGCCAGGGTCTCCAACATAGTTCTTATTAGAGAGAAAACAACAGAAAAGGGAAATCATGTTAACACAGGGTTATAAATGGACACACATACCTTTAAAAATAATAATTTAGCCTCTGTGTTTAGTAATCAGTGTTTACTTACTTTTAAAGTTGGTTCCAGGTGAAAAGCTCAAAGCTGTGTCCTCGCTGCTCCATCTGTTGGAGGACGTCATACTGTACGTCATTGTTTACAACGGCGAGGCTTCATTTTCCTCCGGTCGGATATCACCCACCAATATTATTACGCGGGAAAAGTGGAGCATGCGCAGAGCGAGTAGGCCAGTTCGGCTCTGGTTGAGTGCTATATGTAATAATAAATCTCCTCCAAACCGCGTTTTCTAACACAATAAATGGACTCATTCGAACCACATGAAGACGTAGACCTACTGACTCTGCTCTCGTGTCGTGTTGCTCTGATAATTGTCAATAAAGGTTCGTTAATAAAAAAGTTATAAACACGAAGACCTCCGAGTTTTTTTCTTGGACACTTGTACTGTACAACGTTCTCTCACTTCCCAGCATGCTTTGTGGTACTCGATGAACTGAAGATATTGAGCTGTTTAATGCTTTAAAAAGCAGGTGTTGTGTTTGTTAGTATTTGTAATGTGTGATTTACAGTAGAATGGTTTGTTGGCTTGTGTTCATTACTAGACTGTTTTCCCCCCCATGAGTCAGAGGGCTGTTGCTGTTGGTTATATATTTTATTGAACACTCTGTCGTTGGTTCTTCAAACATATCAGAATGTTTTTGAGTGATCTGTGATGAAACAGCCAATCAAAGTTTCGAGGGGCGGAGCGGACTGAGACAGTGATGATCCTCTTGTTAAAGTGAATAACTCTAACGGCTCAAACAACCTGCCTGTGAATTCCATCCCATGGTCACTAAGCAACCAGATCAAAAATATTACAACTACACATTGGAATTTAAAATTAATCGATTAAGGCTGTATAGATTATGATGCTATTATTTATTTACATTTATTTATTTGTTGTTTTGAATAACGAGACGTGTGTGTGATGAAGGTGAGGTCAGTCTGAGAGCACATAAATGGAGAACAGCGCCACCTGTTGGCTGCACGACAGTACAACACTATCCCTGTTTTGTATTCAGTATGGCGGGCGGATGGGCCCCTGTTTTAAAAAAAAAAAAAAAAAAATGTAAATACCCAGATTTAAATATACAATATGATAGATAGATTTTAAATAAATGTAAATAGTCTTTACCTCTGTTTTCTTTTAATAAATCAAAGTTTAATTTGATTTCTGCTCGTTGTTTTCATTATAGCTATACTAGTTCATTTTGATAATCTACATAGAGGTTACATTTTGTGTATACTGTGAAGCAGGGTTGTAATAATACTCTTCATACTGATACTAACATTAGGTTTTTAGTCATTTTTCTTAGTTCCATCAGACTAACTGTAGGTATTTTGGTGTAATGAAGCTATGAGGATTGGTTGAAGTGAAAGCGCAGTTGCTTCCAATTTACTCTTGTATTATTCTACTGATATTCTTACCTTTCTTTCCTGTGAGAAACTACTAGCAGTGGCTCCTTGATACTTATTAATCACTGGGACTGTAGTTTTCTGTGGATTTAGTCACAGCATTTTATTTATAATTTTAAATATTCAAACAGGTCTGGTTATTTTCTGGTCTCTAAGGTAGGTAGCTGGCAGTACAGTAAATAATGTGCAGTCTAAATATCTTCTTGGGGGAGGAAAAGCAGCATGTGTGACAGCGTTGAAGGTCAGATTATTTTCTTGTGATTTAGTTTGCACCTGTAGAGAATTCATACATAGTCCAGGTAAACAAAATAAACAACATTATTTAAATTAACCAAATGTTTTCAATTTATATTAATTTTATGGATTGGTATATTAGATTAGCATAAAAACAACAATAATATCATTATAGAACCAATTGATATCTGAATTCAATTGAAATGATTTTCATTCATTAAAAAGTATATTATATTAAAAAACTAAACGTAGCAAACATAACAATTAAGTAAGAAAATGAACGATTCCTATTTTAATTCAAATATTTTATTTACATAATTTTTCTATTAAACGCTCCAGCAGGGAGAACATCCTCTCCATCTGTGCCTTGCTCTCCTGTGCCCTCTTCTCCGCTGCCTCCCTCTGGAATGTGACATCCCTCCGCATGTCCTCTTTGATTAATTGCATCAGTTCATCATGATTGTCCCTCTCTCTCTCTTTCTCTTTCCTCCTGCCTGGCTTCCCTCTCTTTCCTCTCTCCCCGACCTCTCCTCCTCCTGGTCACCCACTGCCTCGCTTGGCCCAGGTGTGTCCTCAGGGATGGAGGCAATTAGGACAGGGGATGAGGTGGAATGTCTCTGTCCCAACACCTCATCCATGAGGACAAACCAGGGCCAAGTTGCGGCAGTGGGTTTCCCACTCACGCCGTCTCCTGACCCTGGACACTTGCAATCCTAAGGCAGAGGAAATCAATCATGGTAGTTGACGACAACAACAACAACAACAACAACAACAGCAACGGCAACGCAAATGTTAGAAAAAGTCAGTTTATTAATTTGTATGAATATAACATAAGTAACATAAATTCAATTTGAATGCACAAATGACAAACTTTGTATTTCTTTTTAAGATTGTCCCATTTTGTTTTTGCCTGTAAAGGTGACACACTGCCAGCCAGGCCCACGGTCTCCAAAATAGTTCTCCAGAGAGAAAACAGGGTTATAAATTGACACACATCCCTCAAAAAATAATAATTTATTTTGGATGCCCAATTTTGGATTTAAAAAAAAAGAAAAGTCAACAGTTTGCATCCATGTGACAGCATTTACTGGGTGTCTTATTATTGTGGGCTTGAAATAGGATGAGGACTAATTATAGCCTTAAGTACAAGATGGTCAAATGGTGATAATATAACCCATTGTTTTCCTCCAAGCAAAGCTGGCAGTATGTTTGGCTCCAGTGAACAGATGGTCATTCTTCCCCCGCAGCTGGATGAATTGAGCAGTATGCTCCTTGCTCCCTAAAATAAAACGAAATATGTTTAAGCAATGTAACGTTAAATTATGCTTCACTCTAAGAAACATTAAATCCAAACGTTTGAAACCGTTAGGGGACGCCATTGGCGCGCAATGAATCTTGGGAAGTGAAGGCTGCAAAGCATCCAACCGTTGAAGCCTAAACCCCAAGACTAGGGGGGGATTATATATAAAAATAAATAAATAAAAATAAAACTTAAACATCAGGCAAATGTAAGCAGACAACAAACTGGAGCAAGGACACAAAAATTCAACAAGGGCCAGAAATCAAAACAACAAGAATTTCGATAAATCAGCGCTAATCTTTCTAGCAATCCTGCTAGATTTAATTTTTTTCAGAGATAAGAAAAAATATTTGAAATCATTTATAAACCAGTCAAAGGAGGGTTTGCTGTTTCTCCACTTACTACAGTGAATATGATATTTACTCATGAGGAAAATTACATTTACCTTGTCAGTAATTGAAGGGTTTAAATTATCCATAAAATAGAGAATACTATAAGTATCAAAAGATGGAATATCATTAATTTTTTAGCGACAACCAACTTCTAATGTTGACCCAAAAACTGTTGAAGCCTCCAAATCGGGGAAATGAAGGCTGCATTTATCGGTCGCATTCGAAGGAGCCGTTTTCAAACTATATATAATAGTAATACGTTTATATAATGGTTGTAAAATTACATAAAATAATCACATTTTTTGGTTAGTCGCCGTGAATTCGGAGCACTAATTGGAGAACAACTATTTAAGGACCAGATACTGAATTGTTTGTTTTGTTAATTTCTTCGTAAAAAGCTTTTTTTTTTTTACTAGCGCACGTAAATAAAAAACCGTTATCAAGTGGTTACTCAAATAATTTGGTGACAGCAAGGGGAAAAGAAAACACCACCTTCCTTCAAAATAAAGCGAAAAAACCTTGCCATGTCCTATTCACGCCGCATGACAAAGCTTTTATTCTGAAGGCGATCGAATCGGAAAGGTTGAACGTTCTTTTAGACGTGATGACATCACTCACAGAGAACCTCCCTGTCAGCTGTGGCGTTAAATATCTCTATCTGTAGCTTAGCCAAGCCAAATAGAGAATACAATTAAGCTCCTGTGGGGTTTTCCGTTATGGATAAGAATGCTACTCGATACAATGTCCAACTATATATTTATGATTTATCGAGAGGAATGGCCCGCAGCCTCAGTCCCATCATGTTAGGTAAGTATAAAATCCGATGCAGCCTGCTGGCCTTGGGGACAAATGAGTGTTAATAATAAATATCAGGTGCAGATGCTTTAACCGAATGCTTTTATGCATTTCACCTTATAGTGCAGTTGTCTTTGATTACGTCATTTTTTCCGTATTTATAATTAAACTAAATGATTAATCGTGACTGATTTATCCTAACGATGAACGGGGGTGGGTGTTTTTCTTCTTCTATGTACTCCTCTTGTAAACTGGTTTACACAGAATCCGCTTCTGTCTCTTGTGTCTTGTTACAGGAAAACAACTGGAGGGGATCTGGTATGTATCACCTTTCTGCTTTTTGTTTTTTTGTTGACAACTGACTCACCTGACCTGCGACCATCTGAATAATCGAAACTAATTGAATGTGTGTATCCAGCAGATGTAGGCGGCCTTTGACCTATTTCTACTTCCAGATAATTAAAAAAAAAAAAAAAGGGACATTAACAAATCTAATTAAGATCACACAAAGGCTCAAACACATCTGCTGGAATTGTCTTTAATTCTTTCCCCTCATCTCTTTTGGCAGTGATGTAGGCCTACTGCTTCTATTTTGAGGTTTTACCAAAGAAATGTCTTGACATTTTAGGTAATCACAGAGTTATGCTATAGAAGGGTCAGTGTAAGGTTGTATTGTTCTTTATTTGTTGTCATATTTGCTGTATTTGTGTGCTGCTGTTACGTAGCTTTTTGTCATATCTGTCCTGCTGAATCCTTCTTCTCTTTCATTATTTTGTGCTTTTTTTTCCTCCTCAGGCACACAGCTATAGTCGCATACGGAGATGAGTTCTTCTTTGGAGGCGAGGGGATCTCGAGCTGTTCACCGGTAAGTCTTAGACTTTTTACTATTTCTTATCAAACAAGCTAATGAAGAAAATGTCTGCAGGCAGATTTTGTTCTCCTGCTGTCAGTCCTCAGTACGGCTTAAATTAAATCTGTCATCCATGCACTGTGTGTTTGGTAAAGTCTTATTAGAGGACGTCTTGGTGTAATTCACATGCATGTACCTGATCTCAGGTTTATTCTTCTGATGGTTTAAATCTGTTTTAATTACCTGTCCTTTATTTCCCTGAGGCAGGTGTTACTCATTCAATAACTGTCAAAATCCCCAAATCCGCAGTGTGTTAGCCGCCTGTCTCGCAACCCTTTTTTAAAAAACAGTCAAGTCATTTATTAACCACCTGTATTTTTGTTTTTCAAATAAAAAGTTACCCAACAATTACAATATTGCGTGGGTTCTTTGGTGCACTGGTTGGTGTATATGGAAGCAGGAGAGCGTGTGTGGGATGGACTCAGAATAAACCTCAGTGCCCTTTTTTCCCACATTGAGACAGAGAGGTTCACTGTTGAGCTTTATTCAGATGCAGATACTCTTTACTGTCCTGTAAGGCAAAATCCAGATCTCTGATTGGCTATTGTCCTAATCAGGGGCGGGACTTACATACAGTCGATTATTCTGGCTGCTGGCTGCTCAGTTTTTTGGGTTTTTTTACGAGTTAATGTAGTAACTTTGCATACTTTATGCTCTTTCCATAAACATTTCCAATGAAAAACTTGTGCTCACCGTCTGACTTGGAATGGATTTAATTGCCAATAAATGAATTTTTGCAACTTGGACAGCGTGCAAGAAGTTTGCATGCAATTTTTGCAAGTACTTTAAAAGTGTGACTTTGCTCATCTTTGTTTTTGAGTCCCTAAAAAATCAAGCTTAGAATATTTTTATGTTGCCAAATCTTGTTACCTACATATAATTAGTGGGGATAGAAAGGGTAAAAAAGAAGATCAATTCCTTTGTGTGTGTGCCCACAAACGTCACACTACCCCTGCATAAGTCAGAACTCCATGTGGGCCACTTCAGTCCAAAAAAAAGTCTGGACACGCCCCTGCCATAAGGAGAAATCAGTTTAGCAACAGGAGCAAACAGAATGACAAAAAAACACAAGAACAACATCAACAGTTATATCATTAATCATTCTGACAAGAGCCACCAAATTGGTTCCCTGTGACCAGGTGGTATTGTATGCACACCTGGTGTTACATCTACATTAATAATAATGATATCACATACAGTAATAATCACCTGGAGCCTTGGTTTATGGAGGCTTTATGCACCATAAAACAAGACTTCACCCAGTGTTCAAAGTCGTAATCACAGTTATAACAACACTGACTGTTAACTGTCTCATTTTAAGATAAAACAAAGACAACAACAAAAAAACAGATAACTCACAACTGTCATAAGATGTTTTTATTTTATTTAACTGAGGAGAAACAAGATTTAGATAGACAGCTGTGAGATATTAACATACTGCACGGCCCCTTAGCACATCCTATATTACCGTTTTTTCAGAATAAGAGGTCGAAAAGCAACTTTCATGAATGAGTTTTAGCTCTTTCCAAGAGTTCGGTTATTATTATTTTAGTAAATTTATAGATTTATTGAGAGTTTTCTGTTGTGTGTTTTTCAGGGTGGAACGATGCTGGGACATCCGGACACGGTGGTGGAGCTGGGCGAGACCGAGGTGTCTGACGAGATCTTCATGGAGTACCTCTCGTCCCTGGGAGAAAGCACATACAGGTGGAGTTAAATATTATTCTCCTCCCTCAGTCACACGTCTCAAAGCAGACGAGGGGCTGCACAGGAAAGAGCGCCAGAGCAGTTCAGCGTCATGCTCAAAGTCAGGAAGTGATCTGGCTCCTCTCTTTACCAGACCAGTTTCCAGACTTCGTCCACACCGGGACTTGAACTGGTGACCCGCTCCCTACAGACTGAGCTACTAGTTTACTGCAGAACATAAAGATGTTCACCTATCTTCACATGTCACTAACTTTTCATATTTCTAATAGGCTGGTATCTGATTTGAATTCTTCTTCTTCTTCTGTTGTTTCAGAGGTGACAGGTATCGTCTGTTTGAGCACAACTGCAACACCTTCACTAACGAGGTGGCTCAGTTCCTGACGGGCCGGAGCATTCCATCCTACATCACCGACCTGCCCTCTGAAGTCCTCTCGACGTGAGTTGTTAACCTAAAGCCTTTAAAGGTCACATGTTATACTCATTTTCAACAAGTTCAGAAAAACTGTCAGAGCTCCTCAAAACATGTGTGTGAAGTTTCTTGTTCTAAATCCACTCTGATCCTGTATTTGATCATGTCTATAAACCCCTCTATTTCAGCCCTGCTCAGAACAGCCTGTTTCTGTGTCTGTACCTTTAAATATGTAAATGAGCTGTGTCTGACCACGCCCCCCTCTCTGGAAGGGGCTCGGGTGGGCTCAGGCTTTCTCGCTCCATGTCCTATTGTTTACGGTGAGAAGGCAGACTCAGAGGGCAGAACAAACACCTAGCTGTGGGAGTGTCACCCACCTGGTGCAAAAAATTGCAGGCAATCTCCTGCACACGGCCTAAATTGCACGACCATGACAATGTTTGGGCATTGAAATGTTGCCAATGTATTTGAGCAATTTTTTTGATCACTGAAAACAAGAAATGACTCCATATTGGGTTCTCAGGACTTCTATTTTTGTTGCCATGGCAACGAAACAGTCATTGATTTCATTTGATTCAAACTAGTATCGGATTGAAGTCTTTTTAGTTTTTTTTTAGGTTTATTTTTGGGCTTTTTCTGCCTTTAATGGAGAGAGATAGGACAGTGGATAGAGTCTGAAATCAGGGAGAGAGAGTAGGGAATGACATGCAGGAAAGGAGCCACAGGTGGGATTCGAACCTGGGCCGCCCTCTTGGAGGACCATAGCCTCCATACATGGGACGCACACACTAAGCATTGCGCCACCAGCGCCCGGATTGAAGTTTAAAACACCTAGCATATACATGCTGCAACTTGTATGAAATATGTGCCATCATCCTGTCTCCTCCTTACCTCTACAGGCCGTTCGGACAGATACTGCGGCCCATCTTGGACTCGATCCACATCGCCCCTCCAGGGGGAAACGTCATCAATGGGGGGAGAAACATGTAAACTGAGAGGGTGGGGGGGGAGGGGGGGGGGGGAGTCACAGAGCGCTCAGAAAAAAACACCTTCATCGTCATCAGTCAACCAGAAGATCCTGAATCCTTTTCTTTTTCTCTCATCCTTTCAGTGAACAGATGGCACATAAGCACTGAAGCTGCAGGTAGTCCATGGAGCTTCAGCTGACCAGTTAGTCCTTACAGTTCATGGTTTAATGATAGTTTCCCTCTTACAAAGGCAGTAGGTTTGTAAATACTATGTTGGGGGATTACATTTGAGGGTCCATCAAATGAAAAAATCCCCAGAAAGAGCGTTGCAATATCATAGTCTACCAGCATAACCAGATGTTAAAATAGCTACTACTGACTTTGATGAATGTGTTATTCTTAGAAATCCATCCTCAGAAAGTCAGACGCATTATTTACCTTTAGTGAGAATGTGTAATGTCACGCCACAGCATAGAAATATTGCACATTTTAACCAGTTTTACCTGATCGCTGTTACTGAACCACCTGCAACATCAAAATACCTCTGAGACATAAGTGCATACAGCTTGTTTAAATAACTTCTGTTCTTAGGGAAAATGCTCCTCTACTGTTATTTTATGTTTGATCTTGCAGAGCTGCTAAGGAGACATGGGCAGGACAAATATCTGTGATTTTTCATGCATGCAGAAAACGTTCTCGTTCCCCATAAGAATCTGGCCTGCAAGTGAAAAACTTTGATGCGAGCACGGGAGCATTTCTCGAGCCTACAGGATTATTTCTAAGTTTTCAACGTGAAGAAGAAACTCACAGACTTTTTTTTTTTCTTGCCCATGTTCCCTAAAGAGTTCTGTAAAAATACTCTGCAACCAGAAATATTCTGATATCTTTAATACTAACTCTGAATATGACTCTGTTCTTTTCCATGTCTGTGTTCAAGCTTCCTTTTTTTTTTGAACCTCATGTTCTTTTCTGTTTCAGTATGGTATAACCTGTTGTCTTATTTTGTATGATTTTATTTGCACCTTTTTATGCCGGTATCTTGGCCATGTGTTCTTGTAAAAGAGGTTAAATTAAAATACATGTTTATACCATACACCGTGTTGACGATGGAGCCTTTTTACGGGTCATCATCGTTCTGTTTGTCTCAAGCTTTCTGCTACTTGTTACATTTTCTGAGGGATTGAGACGAGGCGCAGAAAACAGCTCTGTGGATCAACATACAAACAACACCCCCACACGGCCGTTTTGGACACCCCTCGGTTTGCCAGATATGAGAGCAGTTATCAGGTCAACAGGTGTTGCAGCGATGGAAGCGGGCAAGAGAAGTGGTTCAGACAGAAGTGATTGTACCCGACCTAAAAAGCCTCTGCATGTTTCTAATAAGCTCCACGAGCAGAACAGAGACAGACCGATATGTATCTGGAAGAGGGAGTCCAAACCAAACAGAAAGGGAGGGGGGAGGGGAAACTGCAGTGGAGACCCAAGAGACATTTAGGTAGATAGATAGAGAAGAAAATAAAGAGGCTGTGAGGCTGAGATAACAAACACCGGAGGAGAACTCAGCATGAAGCTAGGAGATGGTGAAGGCAAGGAACAAAGAAGAAAACTAAGACGATATCCTCGAGATGAATTACTCAGGACTGAAAAGAAAGAGGAGAGGAGAGGAGGGGAGAGAGGAGAGGAGAGGAGAGGAGAGGAGGGGAGGGGAGAGGAGAGGGAGGAGAGGAGAGGAGAGGAGAGGAGAGGAGAGGAGAGGAGAGGAGAGGAGAGAGGAGAGGAGGGGAGGGGAGAGGAGAGGAGAGGAGAGGAGGGCAGAGGAGAGGAGGGGAGAGAAGAGAGGAGAGGAGAGGAGGGGAGGGGAGAGGAGAGGGGGAGAGGAGAGGAGGGGAGAGGAGAGGAGGGGAGGGGAGAGGAGAGGGGGGAGAGGAGAGGAGAGGATAGGAGAGGAGAGGAGAGGAGAGGAGAGGAGAGGAGAGGAGAGGGGGGAGAGGAGAGGAGAGGAGAGGAGAGGAGAGAGGGTGCTGAACAAACTTCCCCAGAGGTATATGACTCATCGTATTGAAAGAGGAATCAGACGAACGCCAAGGGAGCCAAATATTTCTCTCAGATATACGTTACATGTATATTTAGTACAGAATTCACAACACTACAATATGTATATGTTCTCTCAGGATGCATCTGAAGCTCCTGAGAATATAAACCATTGTTAGATGTGTCTTTACCTGCAGGAGCAGTTTTACACATCAGAAAAAAAGACTTGCACTTACTTATGTTTGCATTTAATACTTTAAAAAAAATTGTACTTGCTTTCTTAATTCTGAGGGGAAATTCTGGTTTTACACTTTGTGATTTAGAGCCATGCCTCACAAACACAGGCCTGAATTAGACGCGTGTACAAACAGGACCTGTGGACATTAGAGGAGAGATGTCAGAGTCGGGCTGCTAAACAGGGAGCACACCAGAACTTTTGGGGGCATCTCAAAGGCACCTCGGCAGTACTCTGGAAGTGACCTGAAACCTCTGCAGCATCCACACCAACTTTCATACTTTGGTCTGCACCTGGACTTGAACCAGCGACCCCCGCTTCCCAACTTTAAGTCCCTTCAGACTGAGCTACTGCCGCCCTGAAAGCTAAAAGAGGAAACAGTTTATCCCAAGTCTGTTCTTATTGGTTAAGTTTATGCAGCAATACAAAAAACAGACTCAATAAAACTTTTAGAAAAGAGAGTCAGTCTCTCGCTTATGGAACATATTGAAACAAATATCACATAATCTGCTTTGTTTCACTCTTGCTAATCTGTTCGTCCATCCATCCCTGTAATGAAGGAACGACTCCCTGCAGAGAGTCGAAACGAAGCTCCGTCCTGTTGTCATTTTCCAGCCAGTGAACGTGATCTGACCAGTGGGGGTATTTTCATTTCAGCAACAAGCAGAGCCGAGTCTGTCTGGGCGGCAGGCCGAGAAGCGGCAGGAAAACAACAAACGACAGAGCCAAGAAAACACAACCACCACGCAGAGGGTGAAAGCGGTCGCCATGGAAACAGAGGATGCTGCTGCTGATGCTGCTGATGCTGCTACTCCTCACCGGCCATTAGCATGTGGCCTAGCATGACTTTTTTATTAAATTTAACATTTGATGTTCTCTGATGGTTCACAGAGAACACCGAGGTCAAGACCAAACAGAACACAGAACAACAATGACAACGGCAACAAATGAGGGACAAAATTCATTTCGTGATTGTGCCAAATAACATCAAATTTAAACCGTTTTTATATCAATCATAAAATCTGAGATTAATTTGATTAAACATTTTAATATAGTGCTTACTTTAGGCCAACAGTATCCACCAGTAAAAGTAACTATTATATTTTTCACAATTAAACAGATTCATAAAGATTTTTATCTTAACGGAAATGTGCCAAGGAATTCAGAAAAAGCAAAAATATATATATTTTTTTCACTTTTGTATACAGGATAATATTCAGCACAGAGCCACGCTCCTGTGGGTGTATTCTGTGGTCTGACCGCTGGGTGTCGCTGCTGAGCTGTGTGCTGGTTCACAGTCGGCGCTGTCCGTGGTGCTGAAGTTTGTCCTGAGCCCTCTGACAGACAAATCAACTGAACGAAAAACAAAATCTCAACTTTATTTATCCAGCACCGAAAGGAAACACACGAACCTAACAAAATATATCATTTAGAAAGTATAAAAAAACCTCTAAACTAGCAAAATAAGTTGTTTTGTAAGAGTCATGAATGGTTAATTTACTGATTTTTTTGTTTAGCTTAATGACACATTCAAATTTAGTATCATGTTTTATGGATTTTTTTAAATGTATATACATTTTAAGTTACATTTATACATGCTTTGGATATGAGAAATCAATTTAAACCCAAAAAAGTCTAAAAGAAAATGACTTAATAAAACTTCAGATTCTTGGTATGGCAATACTCTAAAAACACACTTCTGACATGATGTTGTTTTAACTTTTTCGTGACATTGACAGGATTTATCACTCAGCGTTATCATACATTTAGATTAGATTAGAAAGTTGTGTTAATGCCGATCGGGGAAACTAATTTCCCACCTGGTCAATTCATACACACAACGAACAATAAAGGCATCACAAAACACAAGAAGTAAATACATAACAAACACCATTACAACTATCTGAGACATATTTACAGCCATGAATCAGAGACACAACTAAAATGTCCATGAATCCTAGTGACTATTGTCTTATCTGAGTTTTTAATACAGTTTTGATTGATTGATAGGTAAGGTAGAAAAGGGGGATGATAGGTCCTATTTAAATAATATCTAAATCGTTTATTATGATTTATGGAGACGCTGAGGTAATTTTTTCGTTTCTTTATCTATGCTTTTATTTTTTTTAATTACCTAAGAAAATAAATGCAAAGCTTGTCGTTCCAGTCTGAGCCGCTGGGTGGCGCTGTGGGTGAACGAGCCAAGGTGGAACAGCTTTACCTACAGGAGCTTCAGTCTGCGCTTCATTCATTCAGAGGAAGTCAGAGAACTCATCAGTGCTCGCTGCAGCCGCACTCACTGCTGGGATACCATCATCACTGGTTTAAGTCAAGTCGCGCAGTTTTCTTGAAAGGTATTTGTCCCTCTGCAGCTCCGGTAGGGAGGGATATTGTACAGCTGCTGCTGCATCGGTCTGCGGGGGTTGATCACCGAAGTTGGACCGGGGGAAGTTAACCTGCTTTGTCACGCACCGTGGACGGTTTGTGGTGGGGAAAAGTTGTGGTCGCATCATGTTCAGGAGAGCCGGAGCTGCGTACGTGTGTGGAAAATGATTTCAACCAGCAACGAGCTTTTCATTATGCTGAGGAGATGTCTGCTCACTTTCAAACCGTTCAGGTGAGAACACGGCAGCCTACCTTTTCAGTTTCTACTGGCATTTAAACAAATCTACCAATGGACCATATTCTATTGTCTTATTCTTAATTTTACATTTAGAATATCCAGCCTGAGAATGGAAATAATAGAGGAAACATGTAACACTGGGAGATGTAAAGTCCCCAAGAAAACATTGAAAGCACAGTATGATCTCACACACTTTGTAGTAGAGTCTATTTCTGGACATTTTCAGTCTCCCTGTCTTACTACTGGTGGCACCTGCATGTTGTTGACTCTTTGTTTACCTTGTTTTCTCACTTGTGTTTTACACTAAAATAACTTCCAAACAGATGAATTATTGTCCAAAGTAGAAGTCTTGCAGGTTCTGACCAAGGTGGCATTCATTGGCCTGCTGCATGCATGTGTAAATAACATTTCCCCTTGTCACTGTTTCCCCCACAAGCTGAAAAAAACAACTCGAAGGTATCGATACTTTAAGATGATCTCCATTCCTTTAATGATCGATATAGTACAGAAAAAGCACGATGCAGTAAAGAAACTTAAAATCTCAAGTCATGCCATGATCAAGACAGAGCACTGTCCAACTTATTTCTGCAGTTAAGACGGTGCACAGGAGCTTGAGAAAACAAGAAGTAACCCAATAGGAGCCGAGGTCTTGTATTGTTGTTGCTGTGGTATAGAAACAGGTATTTGTATTATTTGATTTTTACTCTAATGGTACTGAAGTTTATAAAAATCTGGTATTTTGACAACCGTTAAAGCTCATTAAAAGTGACTGGATCGAGCACAAAGGTTGCACACAAGCTTGAGGAACCGTTTACATTATTAAGAAGGAAGTGATAACCAGGCAGGGAGCGTGTGCATGATGTCGCTCTGTCTGACATAAAGTGTCCTCATGCCGTTAAGTACATCACATGCTTGTTCAGTACAGATGAATGAATACAAAGAGGAAGGCTGTCACCTCACACAGCAGTCAGTGCATGCTTCCCTGAGCATTAAATCCCAGTTTGTTACCATTACCTCACATGTTGGATGGTAACATTCTGTTCAGGAGGGCTGGCTGACGGTCTGCAGTCTCTCTGCTTGTAAATATCAAGAAAACCAGCTGTAGTGTAGAGAGTGACAGTGTGTCCTGCTTTGCCCCCTTAGTGTCTTATCACTCATACCTTTTATTTATTCTGCTGATCCCCGAGGGCAAAGTATCAGATCTTGAGGTAAACATATGTTGGTGTAATCCCAGGATGAGTCTGCAGGGGGCGCTAAACGACTTGTTCTGCAAATAACGCGATAGTTCCCACGATATGAAACCAAGAGACGACTTCAAGCCTCTGCGTAAGCCGATGAATCCTCGTACATTAACTCTCTTCTCCCAGCACTGGAGAGCAGCCCTCACATGGCAGCCCTGCAGCGTTCTGCCCACCAGGAAAGCTTCCAGAGAGCTGGCCAATCAGAAGAAAGTGGGCACATGGGGAGGGGAGGGACTTAAAGAGAAAGCAGCTAAAAAGACGCGTTTCAGGCAGAGGCTGGAATGAGAGATTTTTACTGATGTCAGAATCTGATAAGTAACGAGGTTTTGAAGGTTTCACAGAATGAGAACATGAGAGGGGGACATGGGGAGAGTACGGGATATTTAAGGCTTGAAAATCATTCAGGTTTCCTTGGTGGTACAGAGGCACATAAAACAAGGAAAAAAGGACGTGTTCAGAGGAAACAGTTGCACGCTGAGGTGAAGTAGCTTCTTGGATTGTCTGCAAGAAATGAGAGTCAGTCTTGTGAGTGTGTTGCAGATAATTGCACAAAAACCAAAGAGTTGTTTCTCCAAGTTCAGAATAAACTAGCTCGACTTGAAGCATTACAAAGTGTGAAGGTGTCATCTAGTAGCAGGGGGAGGAATGGTGCTGAACATCAAGTAAGGGATGTAGCTTAAAAGATACAAGTGATTATCTCACATCTGTGCCTAAAAACAAACAACCATCTGTGTTGTGTTTGTCATCGGGGGGCGCCGATAATGAATCAAAAAGCAGAGTGATGAAGTGAGTATTGATTGGAGAGTGGAAGCGGCAGCGTGTCTGTAGATTAAATCTCCATAATCTAAGACTGTAACCTTTCCTTCTCCGATAATTCAACAGGACGTTTGATGTTTTTCTCAATAAGGGAGGGTGTCGAAATGTTCCACGCTTTGATGCCACATGTTTTTTTAAATGATGCAATCCAATGTGTTAAGAAACCATAGTATGGAAAAGTGCAGATGCTTAGGGGAGGTATTAATCCATCAAGAATTGCAAACAAACTCCTTCACACTGTCTAAACCAACTCATCTACCCTCAGGAGGACCCACCACTAACTCCTCTGTGAAAAATCAAGACCAAGATTTCTGATATTTTCCGACCAATCAGATCTGTAGAAACTTAAAAATTGTGCAGTTTGGACCTCAGTCAGTACAAAACATGTGATAGAAACAAGAAACTGAACAAAAGAAACATGATTAAAGTCTTTATTTGTGATTTTTCACACTTAAATGTAGAAATCAAGTCTATCCTCTGAAAATAACTCTGTGAGTCATGACTGTCTACAATGGGTGTAACATCTGAGTCCCACTGTCTGTGATGTTTTCAGAGTTTTCAGAGTCCTATCTTCACTTTGTTTACATCGCCAGGACGGCCGGCTGACTCCTCCCCCTCGTGTGTAAAAGTTGTTTAATTGAGGGACTAGAGAAAAGAAGAATAACATACTGTACTCACTGCTTAACTGTGTTTCTAGATCACGCTCATTTCAGGTAAATTTACATGCAGTGTGAAGATACGAGCATAATAAAGATCGCTAGCATTAGCATGCTAACACAACAATGCAGCGCGAGTTGTTTTGGTTTCATGCTGGTGCTCAAGGGCGACATCTGCTGGATCAAAACTTCGCATTTAAAGCCTTTAAAAACTGCTTCTCAGACGTTTTTCTTCCAGGCACACATTCACGACCCATCAAAAATGGTTCTGAGGCCCACCTCTGGGTCCCGATTCACCAGTTGAGAACCACTGGTCTAAACGTTTTTCGTGCACATTAGACAGGTTGCAGGAGTTTTCTTGCAATCTTTTCGATCATTGAACGCTAGAGAGTTTCCAATATTTGGTGCCTAGGACTTCTTATTTGTGTTGCTGTTTTATCAGTATCATATTTTAACATCCTGGTATCTTGACAGTCTTAACAATCCATACGCTGCTGCAGTTAGGCGATGGACTTTTCCAAAGATCAAAAGGACTCTCTATCGTTTGAAACATTTTTCTCAGCAGGACTGGTGGAGCGAGCGAGCGATCAGACGGCTGAGCGTCGAGTCGATGTGTCCGGAGCGTTTTGCTTTCAGAGCTGGACAACTTGACAATTCTCTCTGTAAAAAAAAAAAACAAAAAAAGAAAAACCCCCAAACCATTGGCCTGTAATTTAAAGCTGTTACTTTGGTTGTTAGCTCACTGAGCGCAGTGTGAGGCAGAAAAGAAAACCATGTAATGCTTTATTTGAGATGACACAGTCAAGCGAGTGCACAAGGCTTTTTTCTCTTCTGGGTTGATTTTGTACAATATGAAAGTATTTCTACACTCTGAAAAAAACCTCACAAAGAAAACTCCACAAGGTGATGGCTCCTCTTGACTCTGTGAGAGAGAGTTACCCTGCTTCACCTCAAATGCACCAAACACCAGAATGAAGCAAATAATATAGAATCTAGGGCCTGACTGATGTGGGATTTCTGGGTCCAATACCGGTATCAATCATGAAGAAAGACTAAATCTGATACCAGTATAAAGACCGATATCTTTCTTTGATCTGATGTGAGACATTTATTGTGTTGATCCTTCAAATGCAGATATCAAACACTTAAACCCCTCTCGTGTTTTCATCCCCTCCCTGCAGGATCTTTGTGTTGGGGATCGGTTTCTTCAGTCTGTGCTTCCTGATGACCTCTCTCGGGGGCCAGTTTTCAGCCAAGAGGCCCGGAGACTCCCCGTTCACGGTGCGAGCGGAAGGTAGGACACTTCCTGCTTCATGTCACCACCTCCCCCCCGCCCCCCGCCCCCCCCCCCCCCCCCGCCCCCCCCCCCCCCCCAGGATCAGGCCGGGAACACGCTGAGAGCTCTGCAGGGTTTCCTTGATTGCTGCCAGCGGGCCAAGCGACCTGCTCTGCTTTGCTCTTTAGGAGCGTGTCGGGGTGTGTGGGTGTGAAGGGGGGGAGGGGGGGAGGGGGGGCACACAGTCCTCTCTCCTCTCATCTTCACCTCCATCTTTTTTAAACACCTGCTTTCATCTCTGCTCGGTGTCGATATAACCTCGCTCTGACCCACGCCGACTCATTTTTAAGGTTTAACGAGGAGCTGCTGTAAGAAGAGGAGTTCTGTGACCCGGTGTGAACTTATGATCCGTTTATACAGAAACTACTCAAGATTAAGGTTGTCAAATTAAAAAAAAAAAAAAAAAAAAAAAAGGACATATATTTCATAAAACAGGTGTGTTTGAAAGGATGAGTCTGTGATGTCACACACTTATGGAACCGCTCACGTGGCGAGTAAGTCAGGCTCCTCCTGCTGCACGCTGCTCAGAAGTTATCAGTCTCAGTTTGTCACCTGCGTTATTTTTTTATGAACTAACCAACCAGGAGAGAGAGAGAGAGGGAGAGAGAGAGGGAGATGAGAGGGAGAGATGAGAGAGAGATGAGAGAGAGAGAGAGATGAGAGAGACAGATGGAGAGAGATGGAGAGAGATGGAGAGAGAGAGATGGAGAGAGATGGAGAGAGATGGAGAGAGATGGAGAGAGATGGAGAGAGAGAGATGGAGAGAGATGGAGAGATGAGAGAGAGAGAGATGGAGAGAGATGGAGAGAGATGGAGAGAGATGGAGAGAGATGGAGAGAGAGAGATGGAGAGAGAGATGGAGAGAGATGGAGAGAGAGAGAGATGAGAGAGAGAGATGAGAGAGAGAGATGGAGAGAGAGAGAGATGAGAGAGAGAGATGAGAGAGAGAGATGGAGAGAGATGAGAGAGAGAAAGAGAGAGATGAGAGAGAGAGATGAGAGAGAGAGGGAGAGAGAGATGGAGAGAGATAGAGAGGGAGGGGAGATGAGAGAGAGAGATGAGAGAGAGAGAGATTGAGAGAGAGAGAGAGAGACAGATTGAGAGAGAGAGAGACAGAGTGAGAGAGAGACAGAGTGAGAGAGAGATTTAGAGAGGGAGAGAGAGACAGATTGAGAGAGAGAGAGACAGAGTGAGAGAGAGACAGAGTGAGAGATGAGAGATAGAGAGAGAGAGACAGAGTGAGATACAGAGTGAGAGAGAGAGAGAGATGAGAGAGAGAGATTGAGAGATGAGAGAGAGAGAGAGAGAGAGATGAGAGAGATTGAGAGAGAGAGACAGAGAGAGATGAGAGAGAGAGAGAGATTGAGAGAGATAGAGACAGAGTGAGATAGAGATTGAGAGAGAGAGACAGAGTGAGAGAGAGAGAGAGAGATACAGAGTGAGAGATGAGAGAGAGACAGAGACAGAGTGAGATAGAGATTGAGAGAGAGAGACAGAGTGAGAGAGAGAGAGAGATGAGAGAGAGAGACAGAGTGAGATAGAGATTGAGAGAGAGAGACAGATTGAGAGAGAGAGAGAGAGAGACAGAGAGAGAGAGAGACAGAGTGAGATAGAGATTGAGAGAGACAGAGTGAGATAGAGA